>NW_026057582.1:36819759-36899250 GCF_023721935.1 Panthera uncia | reverse complement strand
AAAAAAAAAAAAAAAAAAAAAAAAAAAAAAAAAAAAAAAAAAAAAAAGATTATGTAATCTCTACCTATACCACTCAAACATTATTGCAAATTATCTGTAGGCTTTAATGAAAAAGTAATGGCAACCAAATTGTATTAAATAGCAATTTCTAACATGCTCTATTTAGTTGAGGGTCTGAAATTCAACAGAAGTGAGAAAAAGAAATCAGAGGCTGAAAAAGTCACCAAAATCTATAAGTAAAATTAGCCTCTTTAATTTCCAATTCTTGTTTTGATGGCTAGATAAGAAACAAAAAATGCAATATAAATATATGCATTATATATGCAATATAAATATGTATGCCAAAACATAATAATGCATGTGACAGCTTCATAAGCATAAACTGCAAATAATAATAATAATAACAGTGTAGAAATGTTTTTCCATAAGCTTTTCAGAAAATTTAAAATATTTATATACTTCCACTTAGCAGTAGCTGACCGATCCATTTTGCCCCCTGAAACAATACATTAGTGATCTTTTTCCCAATTTCAATGTGTCACGACCTAGTTTATCATGTTTAGCACTTACTAATACCACTCTCTGTCCTGTGTATATCAGGTTTCCTATGTCCACTTACACTATCAAATGGTGTTACCTGCAGCTGCCATATCTTTCCCCTAATGCCCTGTAATTCATTTCCAGGCCTCCCAGAAATCAGGTTCTGTGGACCACCCAGAGTGGCATTCAAACACACATACAAAAGAGCTTGAAATAAAGATAAAAACAGAGAGGGAGGCAAACCTTAAGAGATTCATAAATACAGAAAATAAACTAAGGGTTGCTGGAGGGGAGGTGGGTGGAGAGATGGGTTAAGTGGGTGATGGGCATTAAGGTGGGCACTTTTCTTCAGGACAAGCACTAGGTGTCCTATATAAAAAAGATAAAGCACTGGGTACTACTCTTGAAGCCGAGACTATATGGTATGTTAATTAACTTGAATTTAAAGAAAAAAAGAAAAGACAAAAAGAGCTTGATTCTGGGGCACCTGAGGGCACAGTCTGTTGAGCAACTGACTTCAGCTCAGGTCATGAGCTCCTGAGTTCCCGCCTGCATCCTCAGCTCAGAAATCCTGTCTCCCTCTCCCTCTGCCCTTCCCCCGCTCACGCTTTCTCCCTTAAAAAAGAATAATAAAAAAAAAGTGCTTGATTCTATTCCTTGGATTCCTCGTTACATTTTTACCCTGGGTTATGGTTTCTAGGAAATCTGCATTACGTCTTCTCAAACAGAACATTTTCCTCTAATGGACGCTGTCTTCCATGCTTCACAACTCTCTTACAGAATCACATATTCAGTTTGTGAATTCCTAGTAAATCAAATTACCTTCAGAGTGCACATCAACTGAAACAATGTTGAAAATAAAGAGTTATTAAGTCCTGCACCCGCATCACATTAAAGGATTAAACTGCTATTTTCAGATTCATACTCTCCTATTCCCAAGCCACCACCAGCTCACTTCATCATAAGTTTTACGTCATTGTACAATTTACTAAAACCTTGCTAATACGTCATTGCTTCAGGTCAGTGAGTCACTGATACGCACGAAGAATAATAAAGGATTACCAAGGAGATGGGCCACATTCTTCCCTATCACAGGTCTTAGAATCAAGCTGAGGGGAAAAAAAACACACAAAGGAAATAATAATATCCTCTCAGATAGGCAAAATTCTACAAGTAAAATTCACTCATGTCTCTATTCCCATTTATTCCTTATAACCACCCTGTGGTGTAAGTAATTAGGTATTCCTTCCTTTTTCTTACAGACACAGAAACTGAGAGCCAGAGTAACCATCCCAAAGGCTCACAACAAACATATCCTAAGGAAGGAATAAGACCCCAGGTCCCACAACAAACGGTATGTGTTCATGAGCACATACAAAGCAACAAAAGAAAAATAACTTCAATTACATTAATGTGCACTCATGTACATAAATGAAGATGAAATACGATGAAGATATTCATTAGAGTTGCTTTGGAATAATTACTTTTTTAAAAAAGGCCCAAAATGGGAGTCACTTGTGCTAAGCCCGCCCGTGTCACGGAACCGAGACTTAACATCAACTTGATTGCAGTTTCAGCCTCTCCCAGGAATGTAATCTTAACCAGTCCACCTGGAATTACCTGGTCAGCACTAATGAAGTAACCTTCCTGATAGACCCCTGGCCTTCCCCTAAATGAAGGTGACGTTGCCTGAAATAACCCATTCTTTGCTAATATGTCCTTGTCTTGCCGCCTTCTGCCTATAAAAGTCTTCTGTGTTGTACAGCTCCTCAGAGCTCCTTTCTATTTGCTAGATGGGAAGTTGCCCAACTCATGAGTCATTGAATAAAGCCAGTATGGCCTTTAAAATTTACTCGGCTGAATTTTGCTTTTTAACATAAGGTTTCCCTGAAGAAGTATGTTCCAGAAAGTTGGATGTCATATAATAGATAATACAGAGTTGATCCACAGGAACTAAACCAGAAAGAAGCCAAAAATGGATAAAATAATGTGAGCAAAGAAACTGATGGACATGTGGGTACATCTAAATAAGTATTGAAATTAAATAAGACAACAATTGGGGCACCTGGGTAGCTCAGTCAATTAAGCAACCAATTCTTGGTTTCCATTCGGGTCATGATCTCATGGTTCATGAGTTTGAGTCCTGCATTGGGCTCCACGCTGACAATGAGGAGACTGCTTGGGATTCTCTTTCTGCCCCTCCCCAGCTCACGCTCTCTCTCTCTCTCTCTCTCTCTCTCTCGCTCTCTCGCTCTCACTCTCGCTCTCGCTCTCGCTGTCTTGCTCTCGATCTCTCTCTAAGAAACAAACTCTCAATAAATAAATAAGACTACAATATAATAATTAAAAGGGAAAGTTAAAAAATATAGATCCAAAATACAAGACAGTAATTTCAAAGATGAGATGAACAAAGGTCCTTGAATTAATTAGGAAAAGAGTAAAGATACTAATAAGCCACATAGTGATGCTAGAAATGTTAAGAGTAATCAGGGGCACCTGGGTGGCTCAGTGGGTTGAGCATCCAACATTGGCTCAGATCATAATCTCATGGTTCGGGACTTCGAGCCCCATATTAGGCTGTCTGCTGTCAGTGCAAAGCCTGCATCAGATCCTCTATCCCCTTTCCTTCTGCCCCTTCCCCACTCATTCTCTCTCCCTCTCTCTCTCTCCCTTTCTCTCTCTCAAAAGTAAACATTTAAAAATAAATAAGTAAAATTTTAAAATATTTTTAAAAAGAAATGTTAAGAGTAATCAATTAACAGAAAAACTTCCAAACTAATGGAAGATATCCAGTAGGTGAGAGAAAAAAATCAATCCAAAAAATAGAAGAAAAAAGAAAAAAGGAATAAAAACAGAGAGAAAAGAACAAACGTATTTTAAAGTAGAGAATAAAATGCTTTATGTAAATAAAAATGCAATTAATCTCAAAATATATGCATAGATTAAGCTTGTCAGTTAAGACTCTCAGAATTTACTGCTTCCAATTCTGTGTCTCCCTCTCTGTCTGCCCTCCCCTGCTTGCTCTCTGTCTCTGTCTCTCTCTCTCTCTCTCAAAAAAATAATATACATTTTTTAAAAAGCCTCTCAGAATCTATATAAGATAAAGATACAGCTAGAGTTTAATAATTTATAATAATAAAATTTAAAAGATATATCTATATATGCCAATACTAAATGAAAGCTAATTTAGCTTTATTGATATCAAGTTAAATAGATCTTGAACAAAAACAATCATTAAGGACAAAGAAAGTTAGACAATAATGTTGAGGAAATCTCCCAGACAGTATAGCAAAAATAGAAAGTGTTGGAAAATTGGAGAGAAGAAAAAAAGAAAACTAGAAGGCCAGTCCAATCCACATAATGTCTGAATAAAAGGAATACCAGCAAGAGAAAAGTGAGGAGAAGGGTGGAGAAAATAATTTCAGGAAAAAGAAATTAAGACATAAGACACACTTTTCCAGATTGAAAAGGGCCACCATCAGTGCCCAATAAAACTGATGAAAATGGACCCCACACTAAGGCATATCATCAGAAAGTTTCAAAATCCAGAGACAAAGAGAGCACACCAAACTTCCAGAAAGAGAGAACAGGTGCCATGTAAAAGGGCCAAAATCCTAGTGGTTACAAGTTTCTTAACAGTTTTTAGAAGATGGACTACAATGACATTATGTCTTTCAAAATTCTGAGGAGAAATTTTCTCTAGCCTAGAATGTTATAAGTAGCCAAATGGTCGATCATGTGGGAGGTGGGAGTAAAAAGATTTAAGAAAATGATGTTGATAGGGGCACCTGGGTGGCTCAGTCGGTTGAGCTTCTGACTTCGTCTCAGGTCATGATCTCACAGTTCGTGAGTTCAAGCCCCACGTCGGGCTCTGTGCTGACAGCTCAGAGCCTGGAGTTTGCTTCAGATTCTGTATCTCCCTCTCTCACTGTGCCCCTCCCTCATTCATGCTCTGTCTCTCTCTCTCTCTCAAGAATACATAAAACATTAAAAAAAAATTTTTTTTAATGATGTTGATAGAATATTGCTTGCATCGATGTAATGAGAGAAGATTTAAACAATTGGCAGAGAGCTTAGTGTTTGAATTAGTGGTAAGTACATAAAACCAAGCAAACAATAAACCCAGACATTTATTAATGCTCGGGAAAATGCAAAGTGCAGGAAAACAATCATAGCATGTTTAAGGTTCCATATCTGTAGTAATAATGTTGTGAACACCTAATATTTATTGAACCAAAAGGATGATATACCTGTATTGTGAGAACTAGGTGATGGGAAAAGTGCATGGACATAGTAAGAGTAGGGAGAAAATGCCATTTGCGAAGTCAAAGACAAGGCCTCAAACTGAAAAACCAGGGATGCCTGGGGGAGCTCAGTCAGTTAAACATCTGACTCTTGATCTCAGCTCGGGTCTCGATCTCAGGGTCATGAGTTCAAGCTCCGATACTTTAAAGAACAATTAAAAATTAAAAAAAGAAAAAGAAAAGAAAAACCAAGAGGTAGGTAGGTGATCTTGTTGTTTGCTGACATGCAAGCAATAATAAAAGAATCTCCTAAACAATGCGAAAGTGGTTGGCTCTAGGGTTGTTGTGTTTTGTTTTTTGTTTTCCAAAATGAGGTAATGTCAATCATTCTGCATAGAAGTTTTACCAATTTACCTTCCCCTTGGGCAATGTATGAGAATACCCACACCTTCACTTTATTAGTTCACGTCTGCTACAGAGTGCTGCCAAGTCAGGGTTACATGTGCAAGAGTTTTACTGAGATGAATACCTGGGAAAGATAAAGGGAAGAGGGAGGAGGCTTCAGACCACAATGCAGGTCTGACATGTCTGAAGAGGTATTGGGTAGAACAGTCTCAGACCACAGTACAGGTAAATGGGGAGCCCCAGAGCAAATGCTACTCAATAGAGGAGTTCTCCATTGAGCAGGAGTCGACTAACTAGACTGTTTACCACCATTCTTAATTATTGGCTAAGAGTAGCCTTGCGGAAATATGGCGTCAGTGTATGAAATGCAACAGACCAGAAAATGCAGCAGCTGTCAGTCAAAAAAAAAAAAGCCTTTATTCATACCATTTGTGTCTTTCTGGGTGTAAATACTCCCACTGCAGCCATGGCCAGTTTCAAGCTACTAGTGTGACAGTGTGATAACTCACTAAATGAATGCTGAGTTCGAAAAACATGCTAACAGTTGTCTTTCCCAAACCAAGAGCTGGTTCCAGGAAGCCATGAATTGTGCTCTGGGTGGCAGGTTTTCATGAAGGAAGATCTGAGCAGTGCACCTTCTTAGCCACCATACTCACCATCCTGGTGTGTTAGCAAAGTTCTTGTTTGGTTTTTGGTTTTTGGTTTTGTTTGGGGTTTTTTTTTTTTGGTGTTTTCTTTTGTTTTGTGTTTTTTGTGAGAGAGAGAGAGAGAGAGAGAGAGAGAGAGAGAGAGAGAGAACTATCGCATGTGGGGGAAGGACAAAAGGAGAGAGAGAATCTTAAGCAGGCTCCGAGCTCAGCAGGTAGCCTGATGTGGGGCTTGATCCCATGACCATGAGATCATGACCTGAGCAGAAATCAAGAGTCCAACACTCAACCAACTGAGCCACCCAGGTACCCAAACTAAGCTTTGCTTGTAACAACCTGAAAATAGTATGTCAGTGTATAGTTTTACTTTGCATTTTACTTAATATGCATGAGGCTGAGGATCTCTTGATATATTTATATATTATGTCAAATACATTTATTATTTTGTAACACATTTAATGTATCTTCCCTTTTATGAGCTGAGCCAATCTTTTGATTCTTGTTATTAAAATATTGGTGTCTATGTTCTAAATGACTGAAATCTTAATATATAAATTCATATAGTAAGTGAAATATAACTTCTATCATCTCCTTATCATATTTCACATTTTCAAAATAAACTCCTCTCAACCCTTTCCAGAGGGTAAATAGGAAAGAAATAAATGTACCTTTAAAAGCTTGATGTAAATGGAATCTAAAATTATAAAATAATTTACTATCATTGCTCTTTTTTCTGTAATTTTTAAACTAATGTGTATGGCATCAAAACACAATGTCTGCACTTAACTTTCAGGGAAATAGGGTTTTTTTTAATAATATTAAAGTTAAGTGAGCATAGAAATTGTATGGAAAAAAGTCACCGAATAGTTTCTATCTACCTCCCAACATACATAGAATAACAACAACAATGTAGTGGAGAATTTTCCATCTGAGCAGCCGACAAGGACAGAGTAGAATCTTTAGGGAAATTAAGTTTGTAATATTATCATTATGAACATATTTTAATAATAGATGCATTCTATATTGACTCATTTTTATGTTATTAGTTGAGATTATTGGTTGCATCCTATTAGCTTGATGTAGCAAGTTGAAAATCACCCACTATTAAGTTAGAAGTTAGGAAGCTCTGGATAAAGTGGTCTTTTAAGACATTACATATTTTAAGTATTTGTAATTGTATAGATAACACACTGAATGAGCAGAACCTTGAACTAGACCAGACATCAGAAATCATCCAATATAGTCTCTAGCCACAAATGTGCTTAGACAAAATTTAAAGCAAAAAGGCAACCAAAAAGGCAAAAATTTAAGACTTTTCCATAAACTTTTTTTTATATTATCTCAATCAAGCACTGCTACCATATATATCTGGAGAGGAGGAGACAAAAGATCTATGGATGCATAGCATTTTAAAATGCATTTTAAAGTACAGTTTTCCAAAGAAAATACATCTGTTTCATATCTTTTAGTCAATTACCTAGTTCATAAACTGTTTTGCCCCAAATGCTACGACTTTTCTTCTGTTCCACCTCCTCCAACCACAACCTCCACTTTTCAAACCACAATTTCCAACCACAACCACTGTCCCAGTAATTGGTATTATCAACCAGAAAGCAAGAAAAGGAAGCAGATGAAAATTAACATAAAGTAATTGAATATTACAATTTATGGCAAGTAGGGTGAAGGCTGAACATGTGGCTAAAAAGAAGTTTCAATTATCTGTAAACTTTTATCTTAATTTTCTCAAAACATATGAACCACAGTACTCAGAAAAAAAAAAAAAAAGAAACTTACCTCATCCACATTTTCAAAGGCATTGATGATGTCATAAGGTAAACAAGACAACAGATCGATCACAAACCAAGTTTTCAGATAATTCATCCTTATCAGCTTGGGGTCAGAAATGACCTCTCCACCAGGTCCCACAAAAGTCGTGTGAAAATTTAAAACAATGTCAACCAAAAATATAACGTCCACCACACTGTCCAGCACCAGCCAGGCTATGTTGTTCTGCTTCGTTTTGAAGGAAACGTTATAGGGAACCATAATGGCGGTGTAGAAGGTAAGAATTAAAATCACCCAGTCCCAAGTAGTTTTAAAAGCACAATAGTGTAAAATAATGTGTGGTGGCGTCTTTGGCGCTTCTTGCTTATACTGAGGAAGGATATCTGATCCCAGCTGAAGAACCTAAAAGAGAGACAATGTGCATATAAGTGACTTGGACATGTCTGTACAGTTAGTAATGAATTCAAACTCACCAAAACTCAAACCACAGCATAGTTTTCACGACTCCTGGTTTCCAGACTAATCACACCCCATAGTTCTGTCTCCCACTTCTGAGTTGTACCAAAGTTTGTTCAAAGGAAGTTAATCTGCTGTTCCACCTGGCTTTCTCTCCAGGGACCAAATATTGGTTCACAAACTGGCCCCCAAACACCAAGGGCAAGAAGAAACCAAAGAAAAAGGCAGACCACACCATACTGTTAGGTGGAAGGTTTAATAAGCTAGGGAACATACCTATGAGGCTTGTGGCAGGAAGCCATGAGACTAGTAGATAACTACCACCCACCCACCAGAATCTTAAAAGATTAAAGAGATGCCCTGGTCCAGTTACATATATCATCCAAATGGTCCCCAAAACATCCTACTCTTTCAGCGCTATGTGCTTGAAAATGGTTCCCACAATGGGAACGGTGGGTAGAATGTACATTCGAAGGACAGGAATGAGAAGCCTTCAATTGCCTGGGTTCAGCTCAAGAGTCAACCAGCAGTCACATCCTCTTGATGACTTCCTCCAACACCAACATTGATCCACAGCACTGCTGGAATCCACTTCTGAGACTGCATTCTGTACACTCACTTGCAAGCCTGCCTAAAATCACATCTCTAACTGATTATCCAGCACTTATTTGGGTGACTCACTGTTATCCATTCTTCACACATATTTAGCACCTCAGAGAGCATAACTTTGATTCTGATGGCCTCGCTGAACCCCAGGACCACACTGTTGGCGATCTTGCTGTTGAGTGGGACTCAGCAAGGGCCCTAATGATTGGCATAGTGATATCAGGGTTGTAAATATTTAGCCTACTTTTTCCTTTTCTCCCTTCAACCAGGACTTGAAGAACTGTGTTTTCTGCCCATATGAATGTTCTCTTTCGGGAAAAAGTGCTAAATACTCAGGTTTGCTTCTCTATACCTTTTTGGACAAGTGGAAAATTTTCACTGCAAGGTTATATGAACCTTTACTTACTCTAAGCAGGTCTAATTAAAGAGGCAAAGACAAAAAGCAGATGACAGAGCAAGAGCAGAAGGCTGGGCAGCACTGGGCAAAAGTAACAAACACTGACTTAGCATTGTTTTGCAGAACATGGAACCTGGAAATTGTGAAAAGGAGTTGAAAGAATAGATCTGAGAGCTCTGCTCCATGCCATCAATGAAGCTAAGGCTGAGTGAACCTATATGTAAGGAGTTTATAAATGTGACTTTCATAAATAGTATTTCCAGCAGCTTTGTCATATTATATATCCAATTATTCAGTGTCTCCAGGGCTAATGGGGTCCAGTAGGAGTCAAAGGGTTACCATAAAATCATAAGTGCATCAATATTTGTTTTTTTAACGTTTATTTGAGACAGAGAGAGACAGAGCATGAATGGGGGAGGGCCAGAGAGAGAGGGAGACACAGAATCTGAAGCAGGCTCCAGGCTCTGAGCTGTCAGCACAAGCCCGACGCGGGGCTGGAACTCACAGAGCAGGAGATCACGACCTGAGCCGAAGTCAGATGCTTAACCGACTGAGCCAACCAGGCGCCCCTAAATGCATCAATATTTGAATGTAAAAATAGATATAAACAAAAATACCTACTAGCATGTAACTCATAAGCCACAAAGCAAAGCAAATATACTAGCACTTCTTGAAACTTGAGAGAGAATTATCCTGAAAAGTTTCTCTCATGCATAGAACTTACATAACTGAAAACTATGTATATAATACCCATCATTAATATTTTGAAACATAAAAAACATCAATTGTATTCTCTTTAGTTGTGTATTAAAATTATTGTTATTATTTGGGGGCTATAAGAACTATTTCTAAAGATTTTTATGTATTTATCCTCATTATCAGTGCCTAGCCATATTTGTCCCATAAGGTCTTAAATTACTTGGCAGCAAATTTTCTTACCAGGAATGAAAGCTTCATTTGGGGATAGAGCTTTATATATATAATCATGGTTTCTCTCTCACTTTACAACCAATGGTCTATCCATTCCAACTTCACTGTATTAGACATGAAAACTTTCTTCAAAGTCAATGTTAATATTTTACCATCTATATCTACACAGACCATAGACTGAGCACAAAGAAAGTATACTTAGAAAATAAACTCAGTGCCAGGGTGTATTATGACCTTCATGGGCCCTGAGCATTTTTGCTTTCCTGGACCCTTCCTCCAAAAAATATAAAATAAACTAGGAACACCTGGGTGGCTCAGTTGGTTAAGCATCCAACTCTTGATTTCAGGTCAGGTCCTGATCTCACGGTTCATGGGATCAAGTCCTGTGTTGGGCTCTGCACTAACGACATGGAGGCTACTTAGTATTCTCTCTCTCTCTGCCCATCCCTGCTCTCTCTCTCACTCTCCCTCTCTCTCTCAAAATAAACATTTAAAAATAAATAGATAGATAGATAGATAGATAGATAGATAAAAATTGCATTTTACAACTGCATTGTTGCAAAAAATAAATTAATATTATATATTCAATTTTTTAACCTAAAAGTTTAATTTTTCCTTTTACTGTTAATAGAAATTCAAACATCCCATGGACCCCTAAAAGCACTGTAGCCCCACACACTGTGTTTATAGACAAGCCTGCCCTGCTCAGCACCTCAGCAGAACATGAGATGTCTTCTCTAGAGATGGAATGGGATCACTCCTAAGGTCAGTATCCCTTAAATCTGGTTACAATCTAGAATCATGTGGAGAAATTTTTTAAACTATGGTATACTCTTTCTCAGGCCCATATTTTCAAAACCTTTCTTGGGTGATTATAATGCACAGTCCAAGGTAAAACCCTTGTCTTTTATTTCTTTAGCCATCCAGGACCTAGTTCTTCAGACAGTGACTTGCATATGTAAAAGGATCCAGAAATGCTACAAGAAGACAAGGAGCAGGAGCACGCATGAACAACAAAGGAACACACATGCTTGTGCTTTGATGTCTCTCAGATGCAGAGCACTACTTTGATCTTCACTCTGACGCCGGCGCTTTTATAAAGCAGTGAGTAACAATTCTTCACTTTCATTGCTATTCCACTTGTACTTTCATAAGTGATGAGCCTGAGGTGGAGGGGGTGAAAACACATTTTCCGATGTATTTTTATCCCAATACAGACACATTCTTTCTCTCTGAATATCTGAGAGCATTGACGCTAATAGAATCAGGACCATGGACATGGCATTATTACGGAAGTTTATCTCTCCACCAGTATAAAAGTGAGAAGCTGAAGCCAGTCAGCAGGATATGGGTTCACGTGGACAATAGGTGAACTGCCTACACAGAGACCAGGATCTCTGAAACTAGGAATCGGCTCCAAATGTAGGTGTCCTGATGGAACTGAGATAAAATTTATATTTTTATCTTGGAAATTTATACTTTATCTTGGAAAAAGTGAAAGCCTGAAATTTACCAGCAAATCCATATACTCAGGTTGAACACATTATAAGACTCAGAGTAAAATTTTTAAAATGATATCCTTTTGCTAAATTGATGCTTCTTGTGGGTCAGCCTTTGGATTCAGAGCACATGCAAACAAAATATCTTTCGAGAATCTTGTTATCTCTTCATGTTCTCTGAAATCAAACCTACAACCTGACAGAAAACAATTTTGTGTCTGAGTCAGGTTTGTGAATTAGGGATGGTCAACAAAGAAACTAACAATAATCAAAAGGCAAAGCAAAAAAATAAAAATAAAATAAAATCAGATGGGAAGAAACAGGAATGAAATTTCCTAAAAAAATAAAAGTAAAAGAAAATCATGAGCCATTGAGGGGAAGCTTCCCCAGTTGATGCAGAAGAAAAAACCAACGAATGATTCAAGGTGCTAAGGTAAAAAATTTCCTCTCTATGATCCCTTTCTTCTTGTTCTTTCCCAGTGGTATAACAGAGAAAAGAAAAATTCTGAATAAGATATCATTAAGACCAGAAAGGAATCATAGCTATGAAAGTCAGCAGTCACAGAAACAAGCTCTTCCACTCCAGTTTGCTTTGTAAAAGGAAATGGACAATTAAGGCAGAAAAGAAAGTTGTAAAATCAAGTAGTACTTCATAACAAGAATTATTGACAAAGGAAGTTGTATCTAACAGTCTGCTTTAAGTCTTGTGCTAGTTGAGGGGTGCCTGGGTGGCTCAGCTGGTTAAGCTTCCAGCTTCAGCTCAGGTCATGATCTTGCGGTTCGTGAGTTCAAGCCCTGCGTTGGGCTCTGTGCTGACAGCTTAGAGCCTGGAGCCTGCTTCAGATTCTGTGTCTCCCTCTATCTCTCTCTGCCCCTCCCTTGCTCATGCTCTGTCTCTGTCTCTCTGTCTCTCTGTCTCTCTCCCAAAAATAAACATTTAAATTTTTTTAAAAGAACATTAAATCCTGTACTAATTGCATATTATCTTTTAAAATATTGCGATTATCATTATTATTAATATTTAGTTGTAATCATGATCTTACCTTGGCTTTTAAAAATGTGTTTGCACATCAAAGTTTTAGTTTCTCCCCAAGATAACAGTGCCATTTAAAGCAGAAAGCCTTCCAAGTCCCCCAGTTAGCTATGGTCCAAGAAAAACTCCAGAACCCTCCAAATTCAAGGAACATACTTTACTTTCTAACCCTCTCCAAACCAAATTAAATATCTGCAACCAGTTCAGAAAGATACTCTAGAGTGCTTCAACTCACTTTTCTCCAGCAGAGCAAACTGATGAACATATACATTTAATTTTATCTCTCTCTGTTTTGGTAGGCCACCTCAGAACATTTTCTGAGTGCCCACTAACTGCTCTGCAGAGCTTTGGTAGCTTCATTAACTTTTGGCAACACTGGGAAGACAAGTGATGATTATAGAAGACACGTGAACACCAAAGCTTCTACCTGGAGGTCTGTCCTCAATTCCTTTTCTCTCTGGGTCACTATACTTTCTCTGGGCAACATCATCTCATCCTATGGCACCAAGGTCTGCAACTCAGACCCAGAAATACCTCCAGAGCCAGACCCATAAATTCCTCTGCCTTTGAGGCATCCCCTCTTGGATTTTTCTGTCAGGCACTTCAAACTTAATATCCCCCAAACTGAACTCATAACCATTGCCCCAAAACCTTCTCTTCCTGTTCTTATATTTGCTATTTTATTAGCCAACAGTACTAGTCAACAAATGTGTTGACTCTAACCTTGGTGTGTCTGCATTCTGCCCACTTCTGCTTCTGGTTTCCTTGCTTAAAGCCATGGTCAACCTAACTGATTTACCATTAAGTCTCTTAACTGGTTTCCCTATCCTCCCATTCAACACAGAGCCACTAGGTCAAGCAGGGGGTCTTAATCATTTTTGTACAATGGATCCCTTTTGACAATCTGGTGAAATCTATGGATCCCTTCTCAGAATCATGTTTTTAAATTAATACAAGAAAAACATAGCATCGCAAAGAAAACCGTAGGGACTAATCTCCCTTTGAGAGGTTTCTCTGAAGTACAAATGTGATCATATCTTTTCCCTAACACATGGGACACAAACCACCACTGTTTTACTACACATCACTTTAACTTTCCTTCCCCTGACCTCACCCACACTGAATTCATACTCAAAGTCATCATACTGTCTCACCTCTGTGCCTTTGCACCTGCTGGTCTCCCTGGTAGGAATGACCTGCATCCCTTCTTTACCAATTTCTCATATTTTTCCTTCAAGATTCACTCACCCCAGGTAAGCTTCCCTAGAGCCCCAAGTCTAGGTAATGCTTTTGCATGTGTGTCATCCTACTTGTCACATTCTATTGTCAGGTTTTTTTTGCAAGGATCTTTAGTTCCTTGATGGTAGAGCCCATTGCATATTCATCTTTCCATCCTTGATAGAGTACCAAGCACAGAGAAAACCCTCAGGTTATGGACGAAATGAGTGAACTTCCTATCTCACTTACCCGAAGAAAATCTCACCATCTACAGACCTCTACAGATATGACTTGGGATATCATGAACTTGTTTCCCATTTCAAAAATACAAGAGAATAAAAAGATATATTTGAAATTTCTATAAATCTACACAGGAAAAATAATTAGAGGATGAGTACTTAGAATATAATAACCACAGATATCTATATTGAATCATTTCAGGGGGAAAAATGTGCTACCACCACCATCTTGGGAAGGAAAGTTAGTCTCCCACTTACTTCAGCTAATCTTGAATGTTTGTGGACCACCTCTGTTTTATTCATTGGCGTGAGCTGCTGCAAAACACTTCGGCTATTTGTCAAAGCCCGTGTCAATCGGGCAAATTTTGTCCAACCTTAAAATAAGGAGAGAAAGTCTCAGTTTTTCACATATAATGAATATGGAATGCAACATTCTTGCTAATATTCAGGGGATCTCAGAAATAGCATAACATCCAGAACTAATAAAAAGTATCAATCTAAAGCACTTAATTTCTACATAAACATCACCACATATTTCAAGTGTAGCTATAAAGTAATGACTAATTTTTATGTGTGATCTTTGTGTTTTGCTCATATCTATTACATAGTCCCAGTACCCAAGGTACACCTGTCCACAAAATTCTGTGTTCCCCCTTGCATTATATAGATTTGTTACTGGAAGACAACTGTCCAGCCAGGAATGTATTTCCCAGCACTCCTTGCATCCAGCTCTCCCCATGTTCCCAGTTCTCATCAATGGAATGAAAGCAGAAATGATGTGTGTCACTCTCACACATGCCACAACTTATGAAGCAGGTGAGACTTCTCTACACGTTCTCCCTCCTTCTACCAGCTGGATACAAGTGACAACAAGCCCCTAGGGAATAGTAAAGCACTGAATCCGTGCACGGAAGGCTGCCATATGCCAAGGATCACCTGCCTTCGACTGTAACGTGAGCAAGAAATATGCTTCTGCTGTGTTAAGCTGCTGGAAGATGGGGGGGGAGGGGTATTTATTATAGCCTAATAAAAAACAATTTTACTGTGCATTTGTGTGTAGATATATACACATAAGAAAATGAAACCCAATTTCAACAAATCTCACATATTATGGTTCATATCACACTTCCATCTTTCTTGTAACAGCAAAATGTTATTTCTCTCTTGTTAATTACAGTGGTATCTAAATATCATTCTTTAAATATCTAGAATCTCTAACATTGTTTTCTGAAAGAGTAGTAATTTTAACTTTGGTGGGGGAGGGGATGTGAATTTAATGAGAAAGAAATTTCTTCCCAACGCCTCAAATTCCCATTATTAAATAATTAATTTCAAGGAAACATCAATGAGACATGAGTAAGTAGAGCAAAACTAACCATACTCTGAGTCTGTCTCAACTATCCTTTTCTGGATATTCCAAAAGCTCTAATTCATTAAAGATTCCAATAAGACCATTTGATAACTTCTATGATATTGCACTTCACTAGGTTATTTGCCAAATAACTCCTTAAAAAAGGAAAACTTCTGATGGTCTCAAGGAATGACGGTAACGGCAAGGGTGAAATTTCAGACAATGTGACAAAAGATGAAGGAAAAAACCCTCAGCAGACACCCGTCAAATGCCTTTCAAATTATACTAGGTAGATGACATCATGTTTTACTACCATTTTTAGGCCAATTCTGACTTCATTTAAGCTTTGTATTTCCCCAACTGTTCAGCTCCCTTTATGGTATCCAATAAGTGGTTTAGAAAAAAAAGTAATCTGGCATCAGTTGATAGAATGTCCTTAATTCTTCACTAATGGACTTTACTCTAGTGACTAGAACAACAACAACAACAACAACAACAACAACAACAATGTTAGGCTTTGGGGATTGTATGCAACCCTAAGGCTAACCCTGTGCAATGTGCTAAAAGGAGAAGAAGAAGAACAACAACAACAACCATCACCAGATATGCCACCAGCTCTCTAAGAACTTAACATCAATGTAAAAGACCAACATGCAATCTGTATCACCAGTCTAGACTCTTCTTCTCAGCATTAGACCTATCTTGTATCTAATCAGCCATTAGCCACCTTTTACTAAGATGTTCTATAGGCATCTGACACTCAGCACATCCAAAACTGATCTCATCATCGTCTCCCTCCATCTCCAACTCTTCACCTTTCATGTATTCCTGGACTTGGTGAATGGTCCCATGATATTTCCAGTTGTCCAATCAGAAACTTGAAATTTACTATCCTCCTTCACTATTACCTCCACACCCACATATCCAATCACTTTCAAGACTTATAGACTATAACTTATTAATAAATTCACTCAAGTTGAATCTCGTCTCTCCATCCCTATATGTCAGACAATCTTCCACCTGAGTTAGGTTGGCAGTATCTTGAACACGATACTCTCTATCTGCTTTCTGACCATATACTCCCAAGCAACTCTACATTGCTGCCAAAGTGCTTCCCCTTTCCCTATTTCAAACTCTTTAAGATCCCCGGAGGCCTTCAGAATAACATTGCATTTTCTTGGTATATAGGTCATTTAGTTTCTGGCCCCAAAGATCTGCTCTGCATTCCTCTCCTTCTACTTCTTTATACATACTCTGTACAACAACTCTACCAAAATTAACAGCAAATTAAAAGAAGAATAAATTCAAAACTAAAATTAAATCTCCTAGGAATTCTCTGTACACCCCATGATATTCATTGTGTCCAGGTTTTCAAGCATTATAATCATTCTGCCTGCCTGAAATGCTTCCCCCCATCCCCTTATGTCTGGCTAACACTGACTGGAACCTCTAGACTCAGTTAAAGCATTATGTCCTTCTGGAACCTTCTTAGATCCACTCATAAGAGAGGTATCCTCCTCTGTGTTTGCACATCATAGGATAAATACCTCACATGGCACTTGCAACACTAATGGCAGTTGTTGATTAACATGTTAGTCACTCCCACTGAACTACTGTTCATCTCTCCATATTCAAGCACTTGATAAGGGCCTGGCATAAAACAGGCCATTAATTAATTAATTGACTTATTTGTAACTTAAAAATCAAATTTAAAATAAGTCCCATTTTGTTTTATCATCAGGGGTTGGGTTTGGTTTTGCTTTGTTCGGTAAAAGTGGCAAGGGTGTCTTCAGATGACATGTTGGCAATAGATACATTACAATATTTCAGGTGATCGTTTTCTTTCTTACTTCAACTTGATATTATAATTGCATTGAATATTTCTAGAAACTTCCAAGGCAATGTTATACTGATTGAAGCTTCATATTTCTAAGACAAGTAATGTTACACATTTAGTACATCTAAGGATTGGATTAACAAAGAAGCCAATTTTTATTCCCAGAATGTAATAAGGTTTATCCAGAAAATATTTTGAAAAAAATTAAAAGAGATATTGAAAGAATAAATTAATTGACACATGGAAGAATACAAATCATCAAATGGCATGCGTTCTCTCATTTCCTACAGCCATGGCTAGGGTTAGGGCTTTCTTATAATTCTCAGTTCTCAACAATTAGCATTTTTCTCAAAACTCTTATACTATCCCTCTCTCCTCACTCTCAACCAATTACCTCGTCAAATGTTATTGAATAAGCAGAGGCCATAAGAAACATGATAGCCTTCAATTTCCTTTCTGTCCCCTCCATCTCTAGACCCACCCACATGGCACTGAATCTTGCCTGCCTTTATCATCTCAGAGAAGTAGGTATTTGCTCTTTTCTGATCATGCATATGTTCTATTTATGGGCATTTAAGTGGTTTCTAGATTTTTCTCTATCATTAACAACACGACAGCGAATTTCCTATGCCTATCCTTTTGTGCCCTTGGACACATCTGGAATTGCCTATGTTATTAACTAAATTAGTTCATTTGCTCTGTCACCAACCCCCACTATACAGTCAAACTTTGAAAAAATTGAGCAGCCATACTGTCTAGGTCAGAAAAAAGGCACATCAGCAGTTCTAACTTTTTCCAGCGATACATTTACTGGTCTCACCTTTACAGAGACCTAACTGGTACAACTGATTATTCAGCACAGTTCGCTGATGTTACTTAGATGTGGTCGATATGGGGTAATGTGAACAGACAGCTGAATATGAAGAGCCTAAAACTTGTTCTATGAGTTGTTCATGGAATTATGAGAACATTTGTTCTCCTAAAAGCTCAGGATGCCAACTCCTTCTTAATAAAACATTAGTTTAGCTCTATTGGGTTGCAATTAACCTCTTTGTCATGGACTGCCTAATCTTAAAAATAAGAGGAAGTCACAGAGGCAGTTAAATCAATCTTACTAGACTGCAACACAAGATTCTAATCTATAAGAAAAAAGCTTAGGTAAACAATTATACACTTGGCCAAAGAGACTACACGGTATAATTACTCATATTTCATCTGTTGTTTCCTCTCTAAAGAAAACCATTGGCTTCCCACAAGGGGAAGGTTGCTATTTTTGCTGTTAGTTTCATTCTATAGGAATTTTTTGCTTCAATTATTGGCATGAAGATGCCATAACTATTTGGCACAGGATATTTCACACTGTGAGTGTCTTGGCAGTTTTGGAATCTGTTTGAAAATACCGCACAGCTAAATGGGCAGAGATTTTGGTCATCTCTTTTAGAACACATATGGATAATCAACAGAATGGATTTCTTGGCTGTAATTTTTCCCCTTTGCATTATTACAAATGATGAATCAGGTACCATTGACTGATTAGCTGAGCAACAGTTCCAAGACCTCAGTACCAGGAACAAAAGATAACAAAAATGCTTTGCCCCCTTGATTATTATCAGTAAATTTCATTGGTTTAACACAGTACAATACTGTCAGAATCAGAGTGTTCTCAATTGTTGCAGGAAAAAAGGAGAGCAGGGGATTAAGGTGACAAAAATGCAATAGTAAGTTTCCACTAGAAAGGATGAGACAGCATGATGCAATAGAGAGAATATGGGATTGAAAATCAGTCACACTTTGCATGTCAGGATCTTCAACAGTAAAGCAGAGATAGCAATACTAATTTTCAGAATTATAGGTAAGAGCAATAAAGAATATAAAGTTCCTGACATATAATAACTACTCCATCAAAACAGGTTTCCTTCCCTTCAATGGTTTTTACTACCATCCATCATGATGTACATCAAAGGTATCATTGACATCAGTAAGTGCCATTCATTTTAAAGGCAAAAATCAACTAGATTAAAGTTTTGATATCGTGAGATTCATTATGAGGAAGAGGTGCACGTAAATTGCTATCACATTATAGTTACTATCCCAGATACAATTTAGAAACAATTGTATTTATTCAGAATTAGTTTACTCAAGTCTTTCAACTATGTGTCTGGGTTTCTTGGTAAAAATACCAAATCATGTAGAAGGAGATTAATGTTAATTCCAACCTTGGCAAATCTTCAAAGGACTTTCGACATTTCGCATTAAGAAGGTAAAATGCCCTTGCTCTGGGATTAAAAGTTACATTCTGGCCTGTTAATGTATGGACTCACTTGTCTATTCTGCATCTTAAACACTATTTCCTATGTCCTAGGTAGAACTCTACTACCTAAGTACTTCCTCAGAATTTTGCAAACACCCTCCATGTCCTCCCTTGCAACAGCCACAACTCCCTGATCCTTCTCTCTGATTCTTTTCATCTTACTCACCTTATCAAATCCCAACTCTGGATAAATCCAACTCTTCATTACTTCTGCATCTATACACCTTCAACTAAACATAGGTAGAGTAAAATATATAATCATGCTCATAGATGCTGGTGAATTCATGATCACTAGCCCCAAGCAGACCTTCGTGTTCAGCAAACCTGCTGAATTCCCCTTGCCCACTCACTTTTCCACCCTCTTAGATCACCATTTCATGCCTACTCCTCTCTCCCCAAACCTTCAATACTTCATCTCCTGCACCATGCTTACTCTCAGGTGAGAACCATGTTTTTTATATTACTGAGAAAATAAGAGCAATCAGAAGAAAATTTCCAATCTATATTTACTTGTTTGTCTTCCCCTCCCCCATTATCATATGAGGGAAGGAACTATGTACCTTCAGGACACAGGTGCAGAATGGCCTGCACCATTCTGTGTGCTTAATCAACATTTTTGGTTAAGGGGAAAAATTGGTAAAATAGATAAACAAGGGGAACAAAATTTTCCTAGAAGAGTCATGCAAAAGTCTCATGTTAAGTATTTCCGGTGCCCAAGCCCGAATTAAAGTAAATCTACCATCTCCCCGTTTAATGCTCTACACCCAAATCATTTTGATATTATGGTGTTATCACGAAATCTTATCTGCACTTTCTTAAAAGTTCCACACTCCCTTTGACCCTTTTACTCAACTTAAGAATTGGAGAGACATATTTTTCCACCAAGATTTCCAAACATACTTTCCTATGCTTCTACCTTCATAGAGATAGCAGGATGATTACTTAATGGCATAAATATTTTATTTCTATTAAATTTTTCATATTAATTTTACAGCTCATATGAATAATGGAAAGTAGCTCATATACAGCCTTCATGGTTACATTGTGCATTACTTGTTCAATAATCTGTTATGTATTTGACAGGTATGGAAGAGTCTCAAAATAAAAGTCTGTTTAAAATAAGCTCTTCCTCTACAAATTCAGGCCCTGGAAAGAGACAGTCTTCCCTAATGCTTTTCACAGTGGGGTCTGATTTCCCCTCTAAATTCTAATTTACATATCTATCCAGCACATAGTTCAAAATCAAAAGGTCTAAGTCGTTTGGCATTTATTCAAATACCATTTTTTTTTATAAGAATGCGTGATGCAGTTAAGAGATTCTGCCACAGGAAGAACTCTGCGATTCTGATGTAAGGATACAGAGATGGAAGTAGGTAGATAAACGGAAGGGCATTAATTTGAGAAAAGTCAACTCTCAATATTAGCACCTTTTCCCCAATCTCACTTTGAATGCTGTCAACTTTCAGTTTCCATAAATAGACTAAATATACTGACACCATCAACGTTCAGCAGGCCAAAACTGCAAATGTACCATATTCTCCCTAACTTCAGCTGTGTCATGAAATCACTTTAAAAAAAAGTGAGAGAAAATAATATTCATTGAATATAAACATAAATATAAATATAAATATTATTTAAGGGAAAAGACTGTGACATGAAGGCTTCTTACTCTGTATTATCGTCATTCAGTGCAAAGGCAAGAGAAGTTCATCTGAAGAATATGTTAGATCACAAATCGTATACCAATTATTTATCTTTTATTTTAAAACATATTACTTTAAGATATAGTCAGCTATTAGCTATAGGTTTTTCATAAATGTTCCTTATTAAGTTGAGGAAGTTCCTCTCTATTCCTACTTTACTAAGAGTTTTTACCATGAATGGGTGCTGGGTTTTGTCATGTTTGTTCTATGTTGAATGATATGATGGTATAATCTTTCTTTTTCAGCCTGTTGAAGCGAAGATTACAGGGATTGATTTTTTTTCATGTCGAACCAGCTTTGCATATGTGGAATAGATCCCACTTGGTTGTCATGTGGGTTCAATTTTTATTGAAGGTTTTTATATCTATATTCATGAGAAATATTGGTCTGTAATGTTCTGTTCTCGCAGTGTCTTTTTCTGGCTCTGGTATGAGGGTAGTGCTGGCCTCACGGAATGAGTTAGGGGAGCTCTCTCTGCTTCCATTTTCTAGAAAAGACTGTAGATTTGCCAAAAACAAAAGATAAAAAACAAAAACATCCTTTGTTTTGTCAGTTTATTAACTATTGATTAAATTTATTTAATAGATATAGAATGATTTAGGTTAGCTGTTTCTCCCAGTGTGAGTTCTGGCAGTTTGTTTTTCAAAGACATGGTCCATTTCCCCTAAAGTATCAATTCAGTGGCTACACAGTTGATCAAAGTATTCTTTTGTAATGCTTTAATGTCCTTCGGATGAGTTGTGATGGCCCTTCTTTAATTTCTGATACTGGTCACCTGCATCTTCTCCCTTTGTTCTCACTTAGCCTGGCTAGAGGTTTATTAACTTTGATGATCTTTTCAAAGAACCAGCTTTGAGTTGTGGTGATTTCCTCTGTTTTCCTATTTTCTACTTCATTGATTTCTGCTCCAAGGTTCCTTATTTCTTGTCTTCAGTTTGCTTTGGTTTAAATTGCTCTTTTTTGTCTCCCCAAGGTGGAAGCTTAGGTTATTAATTTTACGTCTTTCTTCTTTTCTAATATATGCATTTAATGTCACATACATTTCCTTCTAACCACTACTTTTGCTGCATCCCATAAATTTGATAAGTTGTATTTTCATTTTCATTTAGTCAAAATATTTTTCTAGCTTACTTTAAGCCTTCTTCGTTGACCCGTGGGCTATTTACAAATGTATTAATTTCCAAATATTTGGAGATTTCTTAGCTCTCTCTGTTATGGATTTCTGGCTTAATTCCATTGTGGTCTAAGAAACTGCCTTTTTTAAGCTTTCTATTCTTTTAAATTTGTCAAGGTGTGTTTTATGGCCAGAATGTGATCTATCCAGTGAATGTTCCATGTAAGCTTGAGAACACATATTCTATCGCTATTGGATGGAGCACCTTCGAATTTTAAAACAAATAAGCATTAAACCTAAATACTATTAGAAGACTATTCTATTTTTAAAAATAATGTTTAAATTTATCCTAAACCTCTTAGACACTGAGTCTCTGAGTAAAAGTAAAGGAATAGGTAGTATGAGTCCAAAAGTGAATATTCAATAGTCCAGAAGATGATTTGATATACACATTTTCAGAAACATTTGCACATAAATTGTCCTATGTTATACTTTAAATGGTTTGCACATTGTAAAATTTTCCTCTTGCAATTTGATACTAACCAGAAACCGACCACGTATAACATAATATATGTGAATCCATATGCAAGGAATAAAACTACAAAATTTTTCTATAATTAGGATTACGGATGGAAAGATTAAATTTCTGTACCAGTTTTTTTTTTTTTTTTTTGAGAGGTAAGAAAAGGAAGACAATGTTTGCCAAATACAAAGAGGAAGATCTCATTTTTAGTCTCTGGAGGGATTATTAAAAATAACATTTCATAAAATCTTCTAAGAGTATTTGAAATTCTTCATTTATATGACACCAGTTTTTAATTTAAACATAATTGGAGGGAATAAAATGAGAATATATTACCTAGAAAGGGGGATACATGCACACCACTGACTACTGATTTCTATAGCCATCCCCCTGAATATTATAGTCAGTATGACTATTGTCAGGATGTTTGTATTTTGCCAGCCACTCACTTGATAACAAAATTATTCTTCACATAAGCTAACAGCATCTACCCAAGACCATCTGCAACAGCTGAATGGGTAAAGGGTGAAAAGTAACCTGAAAAAAATCAGCTAATCAATCACTTATTAGTTCAACCAAATTCAATCAACCGATCAACTGTGCTGTAAAAGGACTTCACCTAAACCATCTCACAGGTTGTTAAATTTTGTGTTTCTAAAGCTCATCCTGGTAGAAGTTGTTGAAACTCCCATTATATTGATTCTAAATTAATAATGACCTGTGCGCTCCTTATCAGGGAAATACAAATCAAAACCACACTCAGATACCACCTCACGCCAGTCAGAGTGGCCAAAATGAAGAAATCAGGAGACTATAGATGCTGGAGAGGATGTGGAGAAACAGGAACCCTCTTGCACTGTTGGTGGGAATGCAAATTGGTGCAGCCGCTCTGGAAAGCAGTGTGGAGGTTCCTCAGAAAATTAAAAATAGACCTACCCTATGACCCAGCAATAGCACTGCTAGGAATTTATCCAAGGGATACAGGAGTACTGATGCATAGGGGCACCTGTACCCCAATGTTTATAGCGGCACTCTCAACAATAGCCAAATTATGGAAAGAGCCTAAATGTCCATCAACTGATGAATGGATAAAGAAATTGTGGTTTATATACACAATGGAATACTACGTGGCAATGAGAAAAAATGAAATATGGCCTTTTGTAGCAACATGGATGGAACTGGAGAGTGTGATGCTAAGTGAAATAAGCCATACAGAGAAAGACAGATACCATATGGTTTCACTCTTATGTGGATCCTGAGAAACATAACAGAAACCCATGGGGGAGGGGAAGGAAAGAAAAAAAAAAAAAAAAGAGGTTAGAGGGGGAGAGAGCCAAAGAATAAGAGACTGTTAAAAACTGAGAACAAACTGAGGGTTGATGGGGGGTGGGAGGGAGGGCAGGGTGGGAGGGAGGGCAGGGTGGGTGATGGGTATTGAGGAGGGCACCTTTTGGGATGAGCACTGGGTGTTGTATGGAAACCAATTTGACAGTAAATTTCATATATTAAAAAATAAAAAAAATAAATAAATAAAATAAATAAATAAATAAACGTTAAAAAAAAAAAAATAATGACCTGTGAAATTTCTTCCTTATATCTTATCTAAATTCCTCTTATTATAATTCAAGTTAACCAATTCTCATTTCAACTTTGGATAGCCGTGCTATTTCCATTCAAATGATATGACTGGATAAAACTGATTTTGGATAATTGCTTGCATGAACGTAAAGCAAAAGAAGTACTAATAGTAAAATTGTGTTTTCCAGTTCAACCAATGTATTTTTCTAAACAATAATAATAATAACAATATAAATAATTGATGGCCTAATTCTTAAGTGTGGCCATCCCTTTGGAAATTACCTTTTGTTGAATCATCCTCTATTGGCTGTTTGAACAATGTAATATCCTTGAAAGTACATAGGAACAATACCACCTTTTCATGTTCATTTCTTATTGGTGCAATTTGCATATAAAACCAAACAGGGGTTCCTGTAAGAGAGAGAAAGGACAATAGAGTGTGACAGATCCACAGCAGTGGTTTGGTCTCCTGCCTTCCCTCTGCCTTCAGCTGCCAACTGCTATGCCAGGAACCAGCACCAAAACAACAATATTTTCATTGCTTTCCAAATCAAGCAACTACCAGTTGCTCAAATATTCATAAACATTTTTCAACCCAAAATACCAGAATTTGAAAGGAGAGCAGAGGGTGTCATTTCACAATGCAGGAGCCCAATGGCAGTCTCACCACTTAAGTAACACCAGCATTCCCTTGAGGTCTGGGTCCCTACACCCCTGCTTCGCTCACCAAATTCCTTTTCATAGTTTCCCCATGCATGACCACTCCTCCATGCTTCTCCTTGTCACTTTGAGAAGTGTTTCCAATTGACTTCAACAGCAATCCCTGATGCTCTGATAAGCAGTCCTCTCGGAGGAACATTTGAAACACTATTCCTATCTCAAGCTTCTCTCATCAGTCAGAGTTATACGATGGCTCTATGCCTTTGACAGCACCCCTACATCAGAGAAAGAGGATGTCAGAAATACTTGATGCCCGTTGTACACAGAGCTCTACCTGAAGCTTGTAAGGCAATCTTAAAAAAAAAAAAAAAAAGTGTCCCCAACCCTTGAGATTCTTCAGGTGTCTTTATGAGCCACTGCTTCCTATCTCCTTCACTCAAAGAATGAGGCTTGACTCTGCTGCTATGTTCTTTAAACAGTGGCTCCTGCAACCTCCACAAAGCAAAGAGTTTCAGAGCACTTAAGGCTTAGGATTTGGACAAACCAGGAACTGGCATTAGTTCAAATAATAAATATTTGAAGACACAAGAAATGCCTTCAAAGGAGTAATTATCCATTAAGCGATAAAACACTGAAGGAATGTTCCATCAAAATCAAAGACACAGTTTGCATCATATTCTTTCCAAGCCATCGTGCAGCAAAGCCTCTCCAAATTTCCTATCTTAAAGACATAGAGGCTTTTGTTAGCTTTGGGATTTGGGGAGTGAAATATGCAGCTATTAATAGTCTCTACGTGAGAGTTGATAGCCTATTAGTGGCTTGCAATGAAAACCAAATAGGAAAAACCTTCATACCTTTGGCCAAAAAAAGTCACATAATAATGTCACCACAAAGGGGAATTTGTCATCTAGACAAGAAGAGACAGCTTAACTACCGGGTTCAAGAAATCAGAGAATTAGAGGAAATTTTTATGGAATATTCAGTTCGGGTCCTTGCAACCTGGGGCCTATTGAAAAACATGGCCCTTTCCGAGATGATCACCGGGTGACACAGGGATCTCAAAAGCCATCACACCATCTCCCAGACAGGCTTGTTCTTTATTTTCTGCTTCTTATTCTACACTGTGTACCCAACAACTGTGAGTGATGTACGCAGTTTTACAAATCACCAGACACACATGCTCACAGATACATGGCCTATGACTGTTCCAACACAGTCAACTTGAGACAGCAGGGTTATAAACAGAGAGAAAAGGGCATTAAAAATAAGTCATTTTCCAAGGTTTGTTAAAAATTTGAACAGAAAGAGATGATGTTACATTTCCCATCTTCCTATAAAAACAGCAACTCTTCAAATTTTAGCATAGAGTCAGGGCTGTTTTTAAAATTGCTTTCAGATATGAAGGCAGATTTTTTTCTTTGTCAAGTTGAGCTACAGGGTCAGACTGCCCAAGTAGACAGAAGATTTGCTGAGTGGCTGGTGAAATATCCATATTCTGGTTTTGGGGTTCAAGGGAGCAGGAAGTCTAAGAGGGTTAGACAGAGAGGACGGTTGTAGACGGAAACTCAGGGCAGTGCCTTGGCACTGATTATCTGGAGTAGCCCAGGCTATCACAGGTCTGCCTTGGTGCAGACAGACCCCTTTAAATCATCATCCCAGAGCTACTGTTTTCTTCTCAACAGTAGAAGCAGCCCCCTGCTGATCAGAGCAATGGGCTTTAAAAATAGAGCCTACAAACTGAAATGTCAGTGATGACACATGTTAAATCAGATACCTCAATCCCCTCATTTGCAAAATGCTGTTTAACCTAATTACTTAATGGAAGTATTGGGAAGACTTGGCATTCAGGCATTCCCAAAACATTTATCCACAGACATGTGAATTTTGCTATCTAACATTTTTTAAATTACAAGAACATACTTTTTTCAGTTGATGGTCACAATCCTTCAGGTAACAATTTGCAAGATTTTTTAAAAGTTGCTTTAAGTGTAAGAGAACTCTATTCAAATACATAAATGATATCTACCCTTCATATTAAAGAAAAAAAAACTCAATGAAGATCAAAGAATTTCAAACCATTAAAAGAAAGCAAAATACTACCTTGGAAGGAAACGTTTGGGAATGTAAAATTCAAGTTGTTTCTAACATGATTTAAAGGATATAAGGAAAACAGAATCTCCACAAAGGTATTTTTGAGAAACTCAGAAACTATGAACTTGGCGTTCATGCTTTAAAATCAGGCAAAGATTTGTTTACTCTTCTTAGTGTCAGAGTGAAATGATTTTAGTAATATGGAGTACCCTTGAGTTACTTGCTAAACTTGGGGCATATATCTAAGTCATTCAAAGGAAAACAACCCTATATGAAAATGATTGCAGGGGGCATAGGGGTCTACTACAAATTATCAACACAGATATGGACCCGGTGAAAAAGACCCAGAAAACACCTCGAGCTTGACTTTTCTCTGGTGGATGACAGAGCAGATCATTCAGAATGGATTGTTTTCTAGGTGACAAGCCAAAAGACATTTGGCTATGACTAAAGAGATATACCTCTCTGGCCTTGATTCTAAAATGAAAGATAAAATGATAAGACATTCCATGGGTAAAACCATTAAAAACCAACATTCCCATTACCAAGCACACTAATCTTAAAGCAATGCCCGTGGTTGTTATCCCTTTGATGACCCATTAATAAAAAGAGAAAACTAAGTTCAATTCTTTTTTTTTTTAATTTTTTTTAACGTTTATTTATTTTTGAGACAGAGAGAGACAGAGCATGAACGGGGGAGGGTCAGAGAGAGGGAGACACAGAATCTGAAACAGGCTCCAGGCTCCGAGCTGTCAGCACAGAGCCCGACGCGGGGCTCGAACTCACGGACCGCGAGATCATGACCTGAGCCTAAGTCGGCCACTTAACCGACTGAGCCACCCAGGCGCCCCCTAAGTTCAATTCTAAATAACTTATAGTGAATAAATGTTTGAGGCAAGATGGAGAGAATGAACTATGCTGCAAACACTCCAACCCACTCTGAACATGGAACAAGTGTTTCCTGTTGAAGCTAAAATGCTTCCCAAACTGGGGAAGGATTTAGTGACCATCAGTTTCCACTAAGGTAACAATTGGTTTTGCTATCATTTATCATTAACACTAAATAAATTGAAGCATTGTATGAAGTGACTATTCACTTAAAAAAAAAAAAAAGATCAATTTGGGAAAAAGAAATAAAAGTAACCAGACTACTCAAAGAAAACAAATTAGAAAGGAAAGTTGGTGGGGCACCTGGGTAGCTCAGTTAAGCATCTGACTTCAACTCAGGTCATGATCTCGCAGTTTGTGAGTTGAAGGCCCATGTTGGGCTCTGTGCTGACAGCTCAGAGCCTGGAGCCGGCTTTGGATTCTGTGTCTCCTGCTCTCTCTACTTCTCTCTGCTCACTCTCTTTCTCTCTCAAAAATGAATAAACATGAAAGAAAGAAAGAAAAGAAAGAAAAAAAGAAAACTTGGTTGTGGAGTATACTAGTTGGTTGTTGTTTGGCTGGCTTTTCCCTCAAACTCTGAAAGAGTCCAGATCATGGGGTCTCATGTTTATAATATAATTTATTATACAATGCACAATTTCTCAGTCACAAATTCTGTCCCAGAGAAGACCTCACCATAACCAACACAAATTACCAGCTGGGAATGGCCTATTCTGAAAGTAATGAATACTTTTGTAAGCCTTCCACACAAAAGAGTCAGAGTCTAGCAAAAGGCCATATTGGTAAAGACTGACCTCAAAGAGATATCACACGTCATTGATGCACATGTAGAAAAGTAATCACACATACTGTGATACTAATCACCTTTTCCTTTAACCATAAGAAGAAATGAATGAATTTGTCTGTCATCTTTAGTTGCTGTCATATAACTACAGGATCTTTACCATAAATATTATAAAACATTTTGCCATCTGACACACACACACACACACACACACACACAAAATCACATTAATGCACCGTATTTTTCTGTTATTCCTCAAAAGGTTGCTTTTCATAGGTAGAATCATTTATTAGTTTTGCTATCTAATTTTATCAGCACCCCCTGCCTTTGCCAAGAAAAGAAACAAAGTTTTATATTCTCCCTACACTACAGCTCAATTACCAGTAACCAAAACATAACGTTCAACAGAGTTGACACATCTTATTGATAATTTAGATACATACTGTTTTTCTTGTACAGAAGAACTTCAAAGCAATTTGACTCGTAGTTGTCAAAAGTCTGCCTCACTTTCTCAATGGTCTTCTTGTCAGTCAATTCTCCATACATAAAACTGGAAAAAACAATCCATTTCAGTTTTGGTTTTTTTTGTTTTTTTTTTTGTTTTTGTTTTTGTTTTTTGTTTTTTTGTTTTTTTGTTTTTTTTTTTTGCTTTTCAAATGCTATATAAAATTACATAGCTGTCTTTTTGGGTTAAGTATTCACATTTAGTTACAAAATAAAATGTTGCTCTCACAAGAGGAAATAAATTACTGAAACAATGTTTTAATCATGACTTAAACTTCTTGCTAACAGCTAGGTTTAGAAGTTATTTCAAACGTACAGAGAGAGAGAAAGAGAGTTATCAATTTACATAGTTTCTATAGGCACAAATTTCAGTTACTACAGTTGAGTTAAATAAATCCAACAGCATGGTTCAAATTTCAGTTATCATACTATAATAACTGTAAACATCTGCATAAAATATAAACTTTTCTGCTAGCTCCCCAGACTACAAATGACTGGTAAATGAAAGATACACATCATAATCAGTAACCAATCCCATTACTTCTTTCCAAGCCCCTCAATATTGGTCATGGTGCATTTGTTATTAAGTTCATGCCCACAAAGCATGTAGTTGTGTTGCCTCCTTGGTTCTCAGCAATGAACCCACATGACATTTTACAAATATGGATCATCAAAAGCAGGAATTAGCTATCACAGATTGACCAGCAAATGATAATGCTGGAAGTGACATTCAAATTGAACACACATGAAGGTATAGATGAAACACAGCTGTGGGAATGTTGACACTGCTGTCACTTGAGAGATTCTAGGGCACCTGGGTGGCTCAGTCAGTTAAGTATCTGACTCTTGATTTCAGCTCAGGTCATGATCTCACAGCACGTGACATCAAGCCCTGCAATTAGGCCCTGCACTAACAGCATGGAGCCTGCTTGGGATTCTCTCTCTCCTCCTCTCTCTGCCCCTCCCCAACTGATGCTTGCTCTCTCTCTCTCAAAATAAATAAACTTTAAAAAAAATGGAGAGAGACTCTAGATATGCAAACAGAGGAATTGAGGGAGGGAGAACTTATCAACATAAGTCAGGACAGTGGTTGTGACACAAAGGATCAAAGCTTCCCAGAGGAAGTGATGACAGTAAAAAAAAAAAAAAAAATCACATTAAAAGAGGTCTAGGAGAGAGTGCACAACAGTGAGAGTATAAGGATAAAATAGTCGAGGCTGATACAGATTTACAAAGGAGCATGAGCCTTTACTAAGAGAGAGAAAAAAAAAGCTCTCTTCATGTCATGCTATATTACGAGAAGGTAAGTATTATTCAAGTGACTTGTGATCGTTTTTTACAAAGAAATGAAACACTTTAATTCTCAGTGTTTCTTACATTCTAAATCAGTGTGCTAAATATTAGTTTTACTATTATTTGCATTTCCCTCCATTTATGATCAACAGTAAGAGAGTTTTTAATGTTTTGACAGACGTTGTTAAAGGTCACAGAATAATCACAAATTTTTCCCCTGAGTCTTAAGATCGTATCACCCAGTTTCAACTTGCATGGTCTTTTTTATCCTCCCATACAACAAGGAAACGTGAAGACTCCGCGTGACAATATAATGCACGAGCATTCTCATCAGTTCTTCTCATCAGTTAAGACAGGTGCAGGTAGGAGGGGGCCGACATGGCCGAGAAGTAGGGGGATCCATACTTCCCACGTCTCTAAAACAAAGAAGTGCTGAAGCCAAAGGACTTTGAACCCCAAGAGTCTGGGAGGAAAAGAGACTGAATCTACCAGGAAGAAGCCAGCACAACTTGAGAGACCACAGGTAGGCGATTGCTAACTGGGGGAGATAAAACGGCCGCGTAGGCACGAAGGGGGGGAGGGGGAGCTGGGGGGGGTGAGTCCCCTTCTGCAGAGACGAAGAGAAAGAGCGGCTTGGGAAGTTCAGAACTGTATCTGGACAAGAGAAAAACCTCGGACTGGGACCGAGAGGGAGCCCATCTCTAACTGCAGGGATTTCTTCAGACTGGGGCCGGCTCCCTGTTCACGCACCTGGGGAGGAGGGGAGCCAGCCCTGGGCTGGTGGTAGATCAGGGGCACTGTCTGCCGTAGGAGAAAGCGGTCCCCTCCCTGGAGGGCGGCGCCGTAGGACAAAGTCTGCCTGCGTCTGCCACCCCCAGGCTCAGTGGCCTCGAGGGCGCAGTCCACAGCAGGAAAGAGCAACCCCCTTCCTGGAGTGCTGTGGGAAAAGACAAAGCTGGCCTGCATCCGCCACCCCAGGGGGTCGGTGGCACAGTCTGCAGAGGAAGAGGCGGTCCTCCCTGAAGCGCGGTGGCACAGACAAAAGGAGCCAGGGCCACACTTCCGCCACGCTGAGAGGCGTTTCCCCAGCGCCAGAGTGCGTGGAGCCGGTCTTTGAATCCTAGCCAAGCGCAGGGTCAGGGGAGTTGGCAGAGCGAGAAGGACCGCGCCGTCCGTACCCGCGGCACAGTGAGGACGACTCAAGTGGAGTCCAGCGGGTCTGTGGAGAAGAGAATGGGGGACCACCGCCATTTTCCCTCCAACGCCACCACCAGGGCAGGGCCTCAGGGATGGGTCTGCATGGGCCCACCGTGGAGGCGGGACCAGCCTACACCAAACCAGGCCCCTCAGTGAGGCGGGACCAGCCTACACCAAACCACGCCCCTCAGCACTGGGTAACTGAGTATCCACTGGAGCCAGAGGGACCCTGTTTAATCAGACGGACAGCTCCTCTAGAGGAGCGCTGCAGCATTGCCTGGATTAATTCTAGGTCAACTCTGGATATATAGATATAGTCTACCCCCCCTCCCCCATTTCTCCTCCTTATCTCTTCCCTCCTCTAGGCTGGTTACTCTGGTTATTGGTTTGTCTAAACAGACATATTTCATCCATTCTCTTGATACATGCTCTACACCTCCTTTACTTTCCTTTCTCTCTCTGGAATAATGAAGCCATATAGTTTCTCTGTCTGGATAACTCTATCTTCATTTCTTTTCCCCCGCCTCCTTCCTCATTTTCCTTTCTCTCTCTCAGGATTAAGCCTTTTAGCCTCTCTGCCTGGTCAATGTTTATTTTTCCTTTTCCCCCCCCCCCCCCCCCCCCCGCCATTTCTCTCTTTGTATGTGTTCTTCCATCAGCACCGCTTCCACCCTGTTCTTTACTTGTGGCTGGTGTTTCTGGTTTTTTGCTTTTGATTGTTTTTAGTTTTTTGCTTTTTTTAATTTTTGTTTATTTGTTTTATGTTTGTGTGTTTGCATGCTTTTGTTTCCTGTTTGTCTATCTGTTTTCTTTTACAGGGCTATTCCAAGGAACAAATCAAAGCACATCTGGTGGAGGGTCCAAAACATCACTACGAGTAGGGAAATAAAATAACCAAAGTCACAACAACAGCGAGCAAGTAACACTCTCCAAAAAACACCTCCTGAAGGGCCAGGCCCTGGACGGTGTATGACCCTCCTTTAATATAGCAGTGCTCGCAGGTGCAGAGCACACAACAAACTTTTAAAACTCTTAAGGGACAGAAAACTAACCAAAATGATGAAACAGAAGAATTCTCCTCAAAAGAAATTCCAAGAAGAAGTGACAGCTAAAAAATTGATCAAAACAGATTTAAGCAATATAATGGAACAAGAATTTAGAATAATAGTCATAAAATTAATCGCCGGGCTTGAAAAAAGCATAGAGGACAGCAGAAAATCTATTGCTACAGAGATCAAGGGACTAAGAAATAGTCATGAGGAGCTAAAAAAAAAAATGCTATAAATGAGGTGCAAAATAAAATGGAGGGGGTCACAGCATGAATTGAAGAGGCAGAGAGGTGAATAGGTAAATTAAAGGATAAAATTATGGAAAAAGAGGAAGCTGAGAAAAAGAGAGATACAAAAATCCAGGATTAGAAGGGGAAAATTAGAGAACTAAGTGATGCAAACGGAACAGTATCCATATCATAGGAATTCCAGAAGAGAGAGAGAAAGGGGCTGAAGGTGTAGTTGAACAAATCATAGCTGAGAACTTCCCCGATCTGGGGAAGTAAACAGGCATTGAAATCCAAGAGGCACAGAGAACCCCTTTCAGACATAATTTGAATTGATCTTCTGCACAACATATCATAGTGAAACTGGCAAAATACAAGGATAAAGAGGAATTCTGAAAGTAGCTAGGGATAAATGGGCCTTAACTAATACAAAGGTAGAAACATAAGGATAGTAGCAGACCTATCTACTGAAACTTGGCAGGCCAGAAAGGAATGGCAGGAAATCTTCAATATGATTAGCAGAAAAAATATGCAGCCAAGAATCCTTTATCCAGCAAGTCTGTCATTCAGAATAGAAGGACAGATAAAGGTTTTCCCAAACAAACAAAAACTGAAGGAATTCATCACCACTAAACCAACCCTACAAGAGATCCTAAGGGGGACTCTGTGAGTGAAATGTTGCAAGGACCACAAAGTATCAGAGACATCACTACAAGCATGAAACCTACAGATAACACAATGACTCTAAACCCATATCTTTTGACAATAACACTGAATGTAAATGGACTAAATGCTCCAACCAAAAGACATAGGTTATCAGAATGGAAAAAACAAAAAAAAAAAAAAACAAAAAAAAAAACAAAGACAAAAACAAAAACAAAAACAAAAACAAAAACAAAAACAAAACAAAAAACAAGATTCATCTATTTGCTGTCTACAAGAGACTCATTTTAGACCTGAGGACACCTTCAGATTGAAAGTGAGGAAATGGAGAACTACCTATCATGTTACTGCAAGTAAAAAGAAAGCTAGAGTAGCCATACTTATATCAGACAAATTAGGCTTTAAATTAAAGGCTGTAACAAGAGATAAAAAAGGGAATTATATAATAATTACAGGGTCTATCCATCAGGAAGAGCTAACAATTATAAATGTCTATGCATTGAATTTGAAAGCACTCAAATATATAAAACAATCACAAACATAAGCAACGTTACTGATAAGAATGTGGTAATTGTAGGGCACTTTAATACTCCACTTACAACAACTGGATAGATCATCTAGACAGAATCAGTAAAGAAACAATGGCCCTGAACAATACATTGGACCAGATGGACTTGACAGATATATTTAGAATTATGCATCCCAAAGCAAGAGAGTATACTTTCTTCTCAAATACACATGTAACATTCTCCAAGATAGATCACATACAGGATCACAAAACAGCCCTCAATAAATATAAAAGAATTGAGATCATACCATGCACACTTTCAGATCACAATGCTATGAAACTTGAAATCAACCACAGGAAAGCATGGAGGTTAAAGAACATCCTGCTAAAGAATGAATGGGTCAACCAGACAATTAGAGAAGAAATTTAAAAATATATGGAAACAAATGAAAATGAACATACAACAACCTAAACCCTTTGGGATGCAGCAAACCCTTTGGGATGTCCTAAGAGGAAAATACATTGCAATCCAGGCCTATCTCAAGAAACAAGAAAAATCCCAAATATAAAATCTAACAGCACACCTAAAGGAACTAGAAACAGAACAGCAAAGATACCCCAAACCCAGCAGAAGAAGAGAAATAATAAAGAATAGAGCAGAAATAAATATAGAATCCAAAAAAAAAAAAAACACCAGTAAAACAGATAAATGAAACCAAGAGTTGGTTTTTTGAAAAAATAAACAAAATTGATAAACCACTAACCAGGCTTCTCAAAAAGGAAAGAGAGAGGACCTAAATAGATAAAATCACGAATAAAAATGGAATTATTACAACCAATCCCTCAGAAATACAGGCAATTACCAGAGAATACTATGAAAAATTATATGCCAACAAACTGGACAACCTGGAAGAAATGGACAAGTTCCTAAACACCCACACACTACCAAAACTCAAACAGTAAGAAATAGAAAATTTGAACACACCCATAACTAGTGAAGAAATTGAATCAGTTATTAAAAATAAGAGTCCAGGACCAGATGGCTTCCCTGGGGAATTCTACCAGACATTTAAAACAGAGTTAATATCTATCCTTCTCAAGCTGTTCCAAAAAATAGAAAGGGAAGGAAACCTTCCAGACACATTCTATGGAGCCAGCATTACTTTGATACCCAAACCGGACAGAGACCCAGCAAAAAAAGAAAACTACAGGCCAATGTCCCTGATGAATATGGATGTAAAAATTCTCAACACGATACTAGCAAATCAAATTCATCAGCATATAAAAAGAATTATTCACCATGATCAAGTGGGATTCATTCCTGGGCTGCAGGGTGGATTCGATATTCACAAATCAATCAATGTGATACATCACATTAATAAAAGAAAAGATAAGAACCGTATGATCCTGTCAATAGATGCAGAAAACACATTTGACAAAATACAGCATCCTGTCTTAATAAAAACCTTCAAGAAAGTTGGGATAGACGGAACATACTTAAACATCGTAAAAGCCATTTATGAAAAGCACACAGCTAATATCATTCTCAATGGGGAGAAACTGAGAGCTTTCCCCTTGAGATCAGGAACACGACAGGAATGTCCACTTTCACTGCTGTTGTTTAACATAGTGTTGGAAGTCCTAGCATCAGCAATCAAACAACAAAATGAAATTAAAGGCATTAAAATTGGCAAAGATGAAGTCAAACTTTCACTTTTCACAGACGACATGATACTCTACATGGAAAACCTGACAGACTCCACCAAAAGTCTGCTAGAACTGTTACATGACTTCAGCAAAGTCTCAGGATACAAAATTAATGTACAGAAATTAGTTGCATTTTTATATACCAATAATGAAGCAACAGAAAGAGAAATAAAGAAACTGATCCTATTCACAATTGCACCAAGAATCATAAAATACCTAGGCATAAACCTAACCAAAGATGTAAAAGATCTGTATGCTGAAAACTATAGAAAGCTTATGAAGGAAACTGAAGAAGAAACAAAGAAATGGAAAAACATTCCATGCTCATGGATTGGAAGAATAAATATTGTTAAAATGTCAATACTACCCAAAGCAATCTACACATTCAATGCAATCCCAATCAAAATTGCACCAGCATTCTTCTCAAAGATAGAACAAACAATCCTAAAATTTTTATGGAACCACAAAAAGACCCCGAATAGCCAAAGTAATATTGAAGAAGAAAACCAAAGCGGGAGGCATCACAATCCCAGACTTTAGCCTCTACTACAAAGCTATAATCATCAAGACAGTATGGTATTGGCACAAAAACAGACACATAGACCAATGGAATAGAATAGAAAACCCAGAATTGGACCCACAAATGTATGGCCAACTAATCTTTGACAAAGCAGGAAAGAATATCCAATGGAAAAAAGTCTCTTTAACAAATGGTGCTCAGAGAACTGGACGGCAACATGCAGAAGAATTAAACTAGACACTTTCTTACACCATACACAAAAATAAAACTCTAAATGGATGAAGGACCTGAATGTGAGACAGGAAACCATCAAAACCCTAGAGGAGAAAGCAGGAAAAAAACCCTTTGACCTCAGCACAGCAATTTCTTACTCAACACATCTCCAAAGGCAAGGGAATTAAAAGCAAAAATGAACTGTTGGGACCTCATCAAGATAAAAACCTTTTGCACTGCAAAGGAAACAATCAACAAAACTAAAAGGCAACTGATGGAATGAGAAAAGATATTTGCAAATGACATAACAGACAAAGGGTTAGTATCCAAAATCTATAAAGAACTCACCAAACTCCACACCCAAAAAACAAATAATCCAGTGAAGAAATGGGCAGAAGACATGAATAGACACTTTTCTAAAGAAAACATCCAGATGGTCAACAGACACATGAAAAGATGCTCAACATCACTCCTCATTGGGGAAATCCAAATCAAAACCACACTGAGATACCACCTCATGCTGGTCAGAGTGGATAAAATGAACAAATCAGGAGACCATAGATGCTGGCAAGGATGTGGAGAAACGGGAACCCTCTTGCAATGTTGGTGGGAATGCAAACTGGTAAAGCCACTCTGGAGAAGTGTGGAGGTTCCTCAAAAAACTAAAAATAGATCTACCCTATGACCCAGCAATAGCACTGCTAGGAATTTACCCAAGGGATACAGGAGTGCTGATGCATAGGGGCACATGTACCCCAATGTTTATAGCAGCACTTTCAACAATAGCCAAATTATGGAAAGAGCCTAAATGTCCACCAACTGACAAATGGATAAAGATGTGGCTTGTATATACAATGGAATACTACTTGGCAATGAGAAAGAATGAAATCTGGTCATTTGTAGCAACATGGATGGAACTGGAAGGTATTATGCTAAGTGAAATAAGTCAGGCAGAGAAAGACAGATACCATATGTTTTTACTCATATGTGGATCCTGAGAAACTTAACAGAAGACCAGGGGGGAGGGAAAGGGAAAAAAAAAGTTACAGAGAGGGAGGGAGGCAAACCATAAGAGACTCTTAGGTACTGAGAACAAACTGAGGGTTGATGGGAGGTGGGGGAGAGGGGAAAGTGGGTGATGTGCATTGAGGAGGGCACCTGTTGGGATGAGCACTGGGTTTTGTATGGAAACCAATTTGACAATAAATTATATTTAATTAAAAAAAAAAAGATAGGTGCAGGTATGGGGGCCCCTGGGGGCTCAGTCAGTTAAGTGTCCAACTTTGGCTCAGGTCATGATCTTACGGAGTTTGAACCCTGCATCGGGTTCTGTGCTGTCAGTTCAGAGCCTGGAGATTGCTTTAGATTCTGTGTCTCCCTCTGTCTCTGCTCCACCCCCACTCACGCTCTGTCTCTCTCTGTCTCTCAAAAAATGAATAAACGTTAAAATTTAAAGATAGGTGCAGGTATGGCTCATGGGAGGAAAATAATGGTGAGAAATTGAAGAAGACACACTGTTGCCATGGTTATGGGGAACATACAAAACATAAATTAAAAAGTGAGATTTTACATGCCACAAAAATTTCCTAATGTTTGAAATTATCCACTTTTCTAAGAAAATTTCACCAAAAGTCTGAAAATCTACAAAATAGAACTCAGTCAAGGACTACAAGCCTCTAAAACTCTACTCTGATGCTTTCACGATCTTTAGCTGTGCATCTGGTTCTAGATACACAGTCCTACTAGTTAGCATAGTTGTCCAGATCATTTAGTCCACCAGGAAAGAATATGTGGCACTTCCAGATACCTTGAATAAGTTTTTTGAAGGTCCATGTATATCTTTGTTATTGTTTTTCATCCATTTTCAATGACTTAGCATATTGGCCAGAGGCTGATCCAAGTGTGATAGAGACTAAAGCTTATACAATTTTAGGGACCTCTTTAAAGAAAAAATAACATAAAATTATAAAACAAAATTAGGTACAGAGCTTTGAAAGACTTCCACTCAAGTGAGGGCCCCTGAAGGTTAAGATTCATGATCTTCATGGGAAATCTGGCCCTGAATGTATCAATCTAGAAAATTTATAACATGAAAAGCATAGTTGGATAGCAAGATCCAGAAAAACTAGAAGATCCTATAGGAATGCCGTATCAGAACCAGAAATTACAGAGTGATGGCCCATCTCATGATAATACTAACCTAGGCAACTAGAATTCTAGAAACTAAGAAATGAAAGGAAATGGATGAGGTTTACCAAAGACTGCCCAGTCTGCATTCTACATTTTCAAAAAAGAATTTTCATTGTCATCATAAAAGTAAGTTAAGCAAGAGAATCTCAGAATAAAATGGCAGATTCTAACTCCATAATCTCGATGTCAGACTCACATAGAAAGCTCTCAGAGCCTACCTGTAAGACAGCATTGAAAAGCCATTGCTTCCACCAAAGACTAAACTCTGCCTCATGAGAATTTTGTGAAAATCTCTTGAAGGCATTACTGTGAAACTAGAATTAAAGACCACAAAGACACCCTCCTTCCCCTCCAGAAATTAAGACACTAGTTTAATACTGTTAATATTTTTTATAGGGTGAACTTTTTAAATCAACCAGATTTTTTTTAATTGACTGTGATTTTTAATCTAAAAACTCCTTAATAGAGAAAAACAACAACAACAACAACAACATTGGGTTGCCTGAGTGGATCAGTCAGTTAAGTGTCTGACTCCTGACTTTGGTTCATATCATGATCTCACAGTCATGAGATCAAGCCCTACATCAGGCTTGGGGATCCTGCTTGGGAATCTCTCTCTCCCCTTCTTTCTGCCCCTCCCCCACTTATGCACACGCACATGCAAAATAAATAGATAAACATTAAAAAAAAGAATGAAAGAAAACATTTAAAAAACAGAAAAAAAGTTAAGATAATTAAGGTAACTAAATGTTTATGGTCTTATAAAGAAAGAAAAAACCATTTAACTCTTGTTAGTAAATGTCAGAGCTCTATGGTTCAATAAAATAAAACACAATATCCGCAATTGGCCAACAGAAAAACATTTAAAAAAGAAAGTGTCTATAATATAACAAGCAATTAAGATAAAAATTTTGAAAAATCAACTCTAATAGGATTTAAAAATAAGTGACAACTCAAAATTCCAAAATTCTTGGAAATTGATGTGATAATACCACGTAATAACAAATACAACACAAGTCTGATTCAGTGAAAATTCTAAAGATGAAAACAAGCAACTCTTTAACATTTATTTATTTTTGAGACAGAGAGAGAGAGAGCATGAACAGGGGAGGGTCAGAGAAAGAGGGAGACACAGAATCTGAAACAGGCTCCAGGCTCTGAGCTGTCAGCACAGAGCCTGACGTGGGGCTCGAACCCACGGACCGTGAGATCATGACCTGAGCTGAAGTCGGACGCTTAACCAACTGAGCCACCCAGGCGCTCCACAACTTTCTAAATAAAGTCAGAAAACTCTATAATGTATTCTTCACTAATTTAGCCCTTTTAGTGGTAAAATTGCCTGTCATAATAAAGGCACTTGAAGAAAAAAAATCCTAGATTATTACATTCTGAATACTTTCTTAAAGTTAGTCTTCTATTTTGTTATATTGTTTCACTCACATTTTTCATTTTATGTTTATTAAACCACATATTTCCAGTGACAGAACACATATTTGAAGTGGTAAAATTCAGCAATTAACTAATAAAAAATATTTCAAAACAAACTATAAGGAATGTCTGAAATGTATTATCCATTCTTCCAATGAAAGGACATATTTCCATCTGAAGTTGCCCAAACTGACTAAATCAGTGCTTCCACAAAGTCTACAGGAAGATGGCACATTTGTTTATTTGCTTGGCTATTTTACACGTAAATGTTGAGTGTCTTTATCAAGGTTTCCAGCAGCCTGACTCTGGATGACTAAAGCTCAATGCAGTCTTTGAATGGTTAATGGAATCTGAAGGAAACCAAGATTCAGAAATGGTAATCCTCAGGCTTTTGAAACTATATACCTATATCATAATTTTACACATTTCTTGCGTATATCCTCCAGGAATATATAATGGGAATACAGAAAAACATTTCAGAACTTCAAGCTGCTCTCTCAGACAGAATGCCAAGCTTCCCTTACAGTAATTATACATGACTACTACAAGTGCACTGTTATCTTATTGAAAAGAAAATTAGATGCACAGATGCTATCTGTCTCCGTTATAATATTGAGTGATCACGATATAACAAGACCACTGCACCATTTACAAACTGCATAATTCATGGGCAAATCATATAATTGCTTGGACTCTCAGTTTCCTCATCAGTAAAATGATGATAATGTTCATATACCTCAGAGGGTGAGGGCTTTAAAAGGATAATGCACATGCAGTTGCAAATTATAATGTGCTATACACTGCCTGAATTATTACTGGAAATGCTCCCTATGGGTGGGGTTAGAAGAAAGCTCCTCCAGCCCTAGCCCCAACCCCACTACTCTCTAGCTCCTCTATAATTGTAGAACAGGGGTTGGGCCATGCTTGCTAATGGGCAGTGTCACTGTATCTTAAAGGGATACATACATCATTTTGTGTGTCTTCTTTCTTTGTGAGCCGATGAGGGTGAAATATAAATCCATTCAGGACCTGCTCCTGAATAATCTTGCCACTTCTCTTGCCACACGATAAACCGGTGATAAAATTTGTCTTAGGATAGGGAGAAGTTTTCCTGAGGTCTGGCCTAGGCTATATCCAGCAGGCCTGAGCATTCAGCAGTATACCTTTCATGTCTTTCCTGCCCTAGCAAATTTCTAAGGTCAGGTAGGTTTGCTTTACAGCAGGATTTACTTATTCTTGGGTCCTTTATTCTACCAGCAAAAGTTCACAACAAGCCTTATAAGCCTTATGTCTTATAAGACAGATTTCCAGGAGAGACAGGAACCTCACAAACAAAAAATATATATAACCTATTCATGAGTTCTGCCAATCTATCTTAATCTGCTAATGGTCAACGATGTTCCTGGACTAAAATGCCATATTCAGTCACCACAAAAAGGATAATATTATTTATAGCCTGTAATTCACAACCTAGGGTAGCTTCATCACAGAAACCACACAGATTGACTTAATGCAGTGGGTAAATGTGGTCTCTAGCTCAGAATCAGCCACAAGAATAAAATTATCACAAAAGTTAATGGGAGAATGAGCTCAAATAGTCAAAGAATCAAAAAGAAGCCTGAGAGAGAGGGAGTAAGGAGGAAATTTTAGAAACAAATAACACAGCTTTCAAAATCTGAAAGAGGTAATTTTAAAATAAATCAAGGAGCTACTTTATACAGTGAATCATAACCAAAAGTTTTCACAACCCATTAATTTATAGGAGTTTAAGAAGATTTAGATAGAGTCATAGTGGTAGATCCATGGTGTGTAACTAATGGAAACTAGGGATGGCACTGGACATCTAACCTTTGGAGTGTGACGTCCCTGAGGCACCTCTGCTCTCCAACATTTTCCCTCAGTGCCACCGTGTGAATCAGAGCCCTCAGCCAAATGTCACCACACCGAGTGGCATCCCTCATGCGTACTGTGCTCTGGCTGGCTGAAAGAACCCTGTGCTAATGAAACTCCTTGTGAAGTACATCCAATAAAGTGCCTCTTAATTGTTTCATTGTCTAATTTGATGGCTTGGGTAATGGATTATTAATGAGCCTTCCAGAAAAAAAATGTATTTGAAAGTATCTATCTACTCCAATCCTTCGTACCTGTATGATTGCTCTTCTCACCTCTCTAAAAACAGCACAGCTCTGGGGCGCCTGGGTGGCTCCGTCGCTTAAGCATCTGACTCTTGATTTCAGCTCAGGTCATGATCTCATGGTTGGGAAGTCTGAGCCCCACATTAAGCTCTGTGCTGACAGTGCAGAGCCCCCTTGGGATTCTCATTCTCCTTCTCTGTCCCTCTCACCCCCTCCCCCGACTCAAATAAACATTTAAAAAATAAAAATAAAAACAAACAAGAACAGAGGGATTTTTTTAAAAAATCTCAAGTTAATCAAAGGTAAAATGCTAAAGTGATTTCTACCCTACTTATGATAGTATGTTTTGATGCCTTCAACCAATGTCAGGGCTTCCTGGGGGTCATGAGATAAGATCAGATGCTACTAAATGCCATTCCCCCAAAACCTACAATCACCTTTAAATATGCAGTATGTTTTGTGTCCTTCAATAAATAGCAAAATAGCCCAAAGGCTTGGAAATGCAATTATTAGACAATGAAATGGACTAGATTTGAAATTCCTGGTAATCCTCAAGTATCATAAGAATGTTTTTTGAAATTTTAGCCAAAACAAAATGAGATGGTACATAGGACATATCACATTTTTTTAAAGTTTATTTATTTACTTTGAGAGAAAGAGAGAGAGAGAGAGAGAATGTGAGCAGGTGAGGGGCAGAGAGAGAGAGAAAGAGAGAATCCCAAGCAGGCTCTGCTCTGTCAGTGCGGAGCCCTACTCGGGGCTTGAACTCCCAAACAGTGAGATCATGACCTGAGTTGAAATCAAGAGTCGGAGGCTTAACAGACTGAGCCATCCAGGCGCCCCACCACACATCACATGTTTAAAAATAGAAATGTAGATGCTACTGTGAAGTACAAGGATTTAGGAAAATGGTAATACTCCTTCATGGCTGCTGAGAGAGGAAACAGAAAGGTACTCTGGACAGCCACCTGGCAGCAGTTAATTTACAAATTCAGCATACATTCTACTCTCCGGCAACACTACTTCTGGGTGTGGAGACAAACAATTTCTCACATGGGGCCACAAGAAGATGTGTAGGAAGATATTTGTTGTTGAATGTAGCAAAATGTCAGAAGTTCGAGTTCACGACTGCTAGAATAGATAATAAAACAGAAGGCTGTGAAGACATTTGGGCACTATACAGCGTCAGACATAATGAAAGAGATTGTCATATGGCAACATAAAAACCTCTCAATAACAAAAGGTTGAGTGAAACAGTAAGAAACTATCAATCTTACTGCATGGTATGACTTATGTAGATTTTTTTTTAATTTTTTTTTAACGTTTATTTATTTTTGAGACAGAGAGAGACAGAGCATGAACGGGGGAGGGTCAGAGAGAGGGAGACACAGCATCTGAAACAGGCTCCAGTCTCTGAGCAGTCAGCACAGAGCCCGACGCGGGGCTCGAACTCACGGACCGCGAGATCATGACCTGAGCCGAAGTCGGCCATGACCTGAGCCGAAGTCGGCCGCTTTACCGACTGAGCCACCCAGGCGCCTCTGACTTATGTAGATTTTAAAAACAAACACACACAAAGTAACATCACTTCAAGAACATACTTATTTAATAAACAAACAGAAGATGGATCCGAAAGACACACAATAAACATGCTACAATGAATAGCTATGGAAAAGGAAGGGGGTGGAATGAAGGGGAAAGGAAATCAAAGACAAGAAAAAGAAATAAAATAAAAGGGAGACTTTGCCCAGAAGGATCACAATACTATGGGAAGAAACTGAGGAGTATGTTTAGTTTAGTAGTTAATTTGTTGCACCTGGTCTAATGGGAGACTGAGAAGGACAAAGAGAAACAAGAAAGCAGAAGAACTAAATATTAGCTTCTTGATATTGCAAAATCACAATGAACAGTTTTTTATTTTCTCAAACAATTCATGTTTGATTATTTTAAAATACTTTAATCCATCTAATGAAATCTGTATAAAAAGATGATTTATTGTTTCAGCATATAAAATGACATATATTTTCTTCACAAACGGATGCCCACGGACTTGTAGTTTCTTATTCTGTTACATTTGCCTAACATTTGTCATTATGAAACTCAGTAAAATTCTTTGAAATATTTGCAAGGCTATCCTCAGTATCAAGTTAGTTATCTCCAACTGGAATTCAGTGATTCCAAACTCTATAATAACTTTTAGCGTTAACAATGTGTTTCTAAATGTGTATATAATTTTTGTCTTTCCTTCTTGTTTCCTTGTGTGTAATATTCAAAGGCTTTTATAGATTTATACTGGAAATAGAAAAAAGCCATATGTAAAAAAAATCAGAGTCATAATACAGATACTGTTCTATAACCTTTTTGTTGTTGTTGTTGGTTGATTGGTTGGTCAGTTCATTTTTTTTTACTTAAAAAATATGTTGTTAGCTTCTTTCAGTGTCTTATCCTTCCAACATATGATTTAGAAAGTTTGGCTTTGCCATAATATTTTTTAACAAACCTACGACTGGACATTTTAACTATTTCCAGGACTTCATTCTTCTAAAAAATGCTGCAGTAAACATAAAAAAAGTAGAGTTTAATTTTTTAAAGGGACAAAGAGGTTTAGAAGCAGAGTACATTAAAATCAACTATGCCTATAAGAAAACTTGATAAGGCTCAAATATCATCTGCTCATATATCAGATGCTAGTCTTCATTGTTCCACGAAGGCATTAAACTGGTTGCGATTTCTAGGTTAGCAAAACACACGGGGTGTTTCATGCAATCAAGTAATAATTGTTTACATAAGAATATTACTTTGAGGGGCCCCTGGGTGGTTCAGTCCATTAAGCGTCCGTGTCTTAATCTCGGCTCAGGTCATGATCTCAGGGTTCGTGGGATCGAGCCCCACCTGAGGCTCTGCACTGACAGCACAAGACTGATTGGGATTCTCTCTCTGCCCGTCCCCTGCTTGGTCTCTATCTCTCAAAACAATTTTTTTTTAAAAAAGAAATTTATTTAAGGGGTGCCTGGGTGTCTGTTGCTCTCCCTCTCTCTCTCTCTCTCTCAAAAAAAAGTGAATAAACATTAAAAAAAAATTTTTTTAAGTTCTTTTCTAAAAGAGAATATTATCATTTTGAAAATGCCATCTCTAACAACAGTGAAGAAAGAAGAGCTGGGGGAAGGTTTGCATACTTCTTCCCACAGTGAAAAAGCATAACCCAATCCAAAGCCCTCTGCTCTCTTACCACCTCGAATACCATAACTCTTGGGAGCACAGAAGCACATGAGACCTGGGTTAGGGTTTGTTGCAAAGTGAGCTATCTAATTCAGCAAAGACAAATGCAAAACACTGAGCTGTGTCCTTAGTGCGTACAAAAGTGAAGGAGATGAAATGCCTACCTTAAAGGCACTTATAATCTGACACTGGTGGCAGGAGTTAAAAAGCTATTCTTCTACGGGAGAGAATATGCTGCAAGCATTTGTTTTCATAAACCTTTTTGTAGGACAGACCTCACATGCCAAAGAAAACAGGATAAAAGTGGAGGCAGATACGTGGAATCAAAGACAGATGGGTACAGGGCTTTACAATATATTCAGATACGAAGAGCAATATGTCTCTAAAATGACAAAAGCAATAGCGATGAAACCCCAAGGGATAAGGAAAGCTAGTTGAAGGCCAGATGATGATGCCAAATAATGAACCAAAAGGGAGTCAGAGGAGCAAAACCACATCTCACTGAGGGAATCATAAATAACTTCAGGTAGAAAATGGCATTTGAAACAGGCATGACATAATGATGGGATGTCCACAGTCCAAAAAAAGGAAATGGGCATGAGAGCATCTACAGTCCCTGGAACTCTCTATAGAGCCTGTTCCACAAGTAACGTCTACCATAAAACTAACCTTTTCCTAACAAGCCTGCTGAGACATAAGGGAACAGAGAAGCTCAATACAGACCTCAACCTCCCAGAACTTAAAACACACACCTTAGTGTAATGGCAGCCTAGGAGCTCATACGCATCCAGTGGATGAAAAAGGCACGAAGACATCAGTGCTACCAAAGGCAGTCTCTCAGTGGGGGGGAAGGGGAGCACAGTTTTCCATCACTCTTGCTTACCAATTTCAGACCTGGGAGTGAAGACCGAATGTGAAAATAACTTTAGAGAGAAAAAAGATTGTAGGGACAAGATAAGTGAAGGAAGAAGTTTGAACAGATTATTTCTCAAACCTGGCTAAACTCAGAATCATCTGAGCCGATGGTTAAAGGTACTGGTACCTGTTCCTACCTCCCACCTCAGGTGATGCTGATTCAGTAGGTGATTCCCAGAGGTGAGGTCTGGGAATCTATGTTACACAAAATCCCTCCAAATGATTCCTACATGCAGTCAGGTTTACACTCACTGGTATAAGATGAATCCCTGGCTTCCTTGAAGATGCAGAATATAGATAGATAGATAGATAGATATAGATAGATAGTGTACCGTATATGTTTTTAGCACAAATATACAGGAAAAAAAGATAAAGAAATCCCTGTATTTCCCCGGGGCCAGTCCCTTAACATAACCCTCCCTCAGTTTTCTTTTGTGAAAAACAAAGGATGTGGAGTAGACAATAATTCAAATCCCTTACAGTTCCAAAGTAACATGATTTCGGTGCTTAGTTAAGTGAGAACTTTGAAGAGAAATTATCTCCAGTAAAAAACATCCCATCTGGCCTTACTGAAATACTGTGAAAAAGTTTTAGGATCTAAATTGGTTCCCTTTATAGAATTTCCTTTCTTTTATACGACCTTTTTTTTTTCATAATACTCTCTTTAAACTCACAAATATGGCATATTTTAGAAAGAATTGTAATAAATAATATAAATGCCAGATTCTGTTTTACATAAGCCAAACAAAATAACAAGTTACAATGTATCAACATTACCAAGCAGATGTGATTTACTCAAGATGTAAAAACTTCATTTTGACGTTCTTTAATTTTTTTTTCATGTTTAGTTATTTTTGAGAGACAGAGAGTGAGCAGGGCAGAGAAAGAGGGAGATGCAGAATCCGAAGCGGGTTCCAGGCTCGGTGCGCCTCAATGTTCCTGAATTTTGTCCTACTGGGTTGGGGGCCGTTTACTCTACCCTGTTCAAGACAGTTTTAGCAGCTCAAGAAGTGCTGATGCCATCAGTGGTTGCCTGATACAGGACGCTCCTTTGATCACTCAGCACCTGAGAATAATTCATGGCTCATTGTAAGTATTCAAAAACTATTTCTTGAAAGAATTAGTAGATTTACAGATATGGGAACATCTTTTTCTTTGCACAAGTTCTCCCCAGTGGCTCTTAAATTATATATTTGCATTAACAATTTAGTCTCCTTAATATTCTAATACAGTTTCCTGCTTTTGTACTGTCCTACAGTTTTTGTTTGTGAGTGTAGACAGATTCTAGCACCAATGGGGGAGGATGGGTGGCAACAAGTCTCCACACCAACAAACAATTCTTGGGACACCAAGACCTGACCTTTACTGCCCACCTGCTTATATGCACCGAACTTTGTCCCCCATTTTTCCTTAAGCTTTTCTTTCCAGCTTATCTCTTAACTCCGGCAAATGGAAAGTGAAACCACCCTACTAGTGACAGCCACTGCCCTGACAAGACCTCCAACAGCCGGGACGGCCTAGAGCATTTGAGCTTAACCTCAGACTCACACCTGCACAGATGGACCATGAAGTGACCTCTAGAATGTCTGACAACTACATTTAGCTCATTATAGTATAAAATCTCCACCCAAGGAGGACCACAAGGCTCATCTACATAACATACAACGCGTGGACAGGCATGTTTCCTTAAGACGTATGCACGATGTTATGCCCGCTTCTACATACAATGACAAGGCTTCCCTGTCTAAATACTCATCCTAATCCTAAATAAAAGGAATCCATTCACCCTTGTTCTGGGGAGGCTTTGGAAGCCATTCCCCTGTATCTCCTTATTTGCTGCGAATAAAGTTTTGTTTGCATGACAACTCCATCAGGTAGTTTCTGACTCACCAAGGAGCAAACTCATGTTGGTTCAGTTACAGCTGTCCCACAATTCAACTCAATTCCGACACTACCTGGAGATACAGCATAAGATTCAGTCCTACAAGACCACCCCCCACCCCCCAACTCCAGACACCAATTGAAAGCACAGGTTGGTATCTGTATTTCTGACCTACCGGCTACAGACTGGACGTTTCCGCAACCTTCGTGGGTTTGTTTAATTTGCTAGAGCAGCACACAGAGCTCAGAGAAATCTTTTCTTTACTAGATCACTGGTTTACTATAAAAGGATATAACTCAGGAACAGCTGGACCAAAGAGATAGATGCACAGGCAAGGTATGGTGGAAAAACAGAGTGCCATCTCCAGGTGCGATGCTCTCCCAGGCCCTCCACACGCTCACCAACCCTGTCCTTTTGTGTGCTTGTGGCTGCTACACTACACAGTCCAGACTGATTACATCCCTGGCCATTGGCAATTAATTCAGCCTCCTGGCCATCCCTTCCCTAGAGGCTGAGAAGTTGAGGAGCAGGAGTACTGAAAGTTTCCACCCTCCTAGCACCTAGATGGTTCCCATGGCAACAGCCTCCACACTAAGGTTACTTAAGGGCCTTCCGAAAGTCGCCATTAACATAACAAAAGACACTTTTATTTCTCTGATCACAGAAAATTCCAAGAGTTTTAAGAGACCTGTGCCAGGAACTGTGTCAGATACCAAATATATATTTCCTATTATAAACCACAACATCACAGTGAGTCTAAGACAGGAGCTTCCCCTTATCTGGGGAGGATATGTTCCAAGACCCTCTCCCAAACCCCTCCCCCAACCCCTGTGGATGCCTGGATTGCAGATAGTACCTAACACTGTATAAACTGTTTTTTCCCTAGACATACATACCTATGATAAAGTTTAACTTATAAATTAGGCACAGGGAGAGATCAACAGTAATAATGGAATAGAACGATTATAACAATATACTGTAATAAAAGTTATGTGAACGTGGTCTATCTCTCTCCCAAACCACCTTATTATATTGTACTCACCCTTCTTGTGATGATGTGAGATGAGAAAATGCCTATATAATGAGATGAAGTGAGGAGAATGACATTGGCATCTGGAGGGAGTGTTAGGCTACTCTGGACGTGACATTGCATCAGAAGGAGGAGCATCTGCTTCTGAAAGTAGTTAACTGGGGGTAATACACCATGGGAAGCACCAAACCACGGGAAACAAAACCTCAGGAAGGAAAACCAGGGACAAGCGGGGGACTCCTGCAAGTGTAGCCATGAATCACAGTCAACATTTAGTTACACTTCAGAGAAGATTCCTGAGCTCTTCTAGGACCTACCTGCAAGTGCTGCTTTTCTGCATGACGTCAGCTCGATGATAGCCAGAGAGTTTGCAAAAACCGTCATTACTATAAACTACTGGCCAATCCACAATCTGGGCGTTTCCCAGTAAGAAACTCGATTCTAAAGAAGAAAGAAGGAAAAGGATGTTTTTTATCTGCATTTAACAATGTACTTCTTTCAAGGAAATGAAAAGACAAATTCATAGATAGACCAACGCAACAGTGGTTTGTTACGGTACAAATAACAAAACCTATTCTGGAGATTGACATAGTCAGTTCCGCGTGATTATCAAATGAGATCTGCAATAAGTACAAGATTTGCATACAAACAAAAACCCCATTGAAGAGAAGCCAGTTTATAATACCTCTTTGCATTCAAGTATATTCTAAGCTATGAAGAACAAGCATGATTAATATTAAATAAAAGTTAGTGACTATAATAATTACACAGATTAATTTAAGACAAGGGCTACAGTCACTTCTCCACAGACAAAGAAAATGAACTTGATAATATTGAAGCAAACTTGTATGACTCCTCCAAAAATTCTATTATAATTTTGACATATAATTTTGTCCATGAGATTGATCTTGAGAAGTCTAATTTAAAATAAGAGAAGAGTCTTTTTTTAAATAAAATTATTCAAAGATATTCTTTTCAACCACATTTTACACAGAATTTGGAAACTATCATTATTCTAAATAAAAGGAACATCTCTGATCTATTTTACATAGAGAAGTGGTTTTGCATTAGGTATAAAAATTAATACAAAAATAATATCTTTTGGTATCAACCTTGATTGAAAATCTAACAGTTTTAGGCAGCACCTTTAGCAATTTTGTAAATCAGATGATAAATATGTTAACATTATAGTGAAACAAAATTAGAATAATATTAAAATATAGAAATAAAATACTTTTTAATGTTTATTATTCATTTTTGAGAGAAAGACACAGAGTGAGAGTAGGGGAGCAGCAGAGAGAGAGAGGGAAACACAGAATCCGAAGCAGCTCCAGGCTCCAAGCTGTCAGCATAGAGCCTGACACGGAACTAGAACTCACAAACCGTGAGATCATGACCTGAGCTGAAGTCGGATGCTTCACCGACTGAGCCACCCAGGCACCCCTAAAATATTATTTTTAAAATAAATATTTTAAAAGAGTAAATTTTAGTGGCATATGGGTGGCTCAGGCAGTTAGGCATCTGACTCTGGATTTCAGCTCAGGTCATGATCTCAGGGTTTGTGAGATCGAGCCCTGCGTTGGTCTCTATGCTGACTGTGTGGAGCCTGCTTGGGATTCTCTATGTCTCTCTCTCCCTCTCTCTCTCTGCCTCCCCACCCCCCAGCTCATGCTCACGCTCTCTCTCTCTCTCTCTCTCAAAAATAAATAAACATTTAAAAATAAATAAATAAAATAAAAAGAGTACATTTTTAAGGGAATACTATAATTCAAAAATTCAAAATATCTACCAAAGAAATCTCTTTCAAACTCATATTCAAAATAGCATACTAAAAAGAGAAATTAACTTATGATTTTAAGACTTTAAGGTTAGGGGCACCTGGGTGGCTCAGTTAAACATTGACTTCAGCTTGGGACATGATCTCACAGTTTATGGGTTTAAGCCCTGCACTGAGCTCCCCACTGACAGTGCAGAGCCTGCTTGGGATTCTCTCTCTTCTCCCTCTCTCTCTGTCCCTCCCCCACATGCACTCTCTCTCTCTCTCTCTATCTCTCTCTCTCTCTTGCTCTCTCTCAAAACAAAAAAAAAAATAAACTTAAAAAAAAATAATAATAAAGACATAGACAAGTTGAAAGTGAAGTGTGGGGAACATACACTACACAAACACTAAGCATAAGAAACCCAATGTGGCTATATTAATGCAAAAGACAAGAATAATAGAGATTAAAAGGAACAATTAATAATAGCAAAAGGGTCAACTCATTAGGAAGACATAACAGTCTCAATTGTATATAAAAGTATGTATATAAAAGTAATGAAAGAGCTTCAAAATACATGAAGGATAAAAATGACATAACAAAAAAGAAGAATTCAACAATTTCACAATAAAAATGGAATGTTTACTCTCTCCCACATCAACTGGCAGAACAACCAGATGTAAAAATAATTGAGGATATAGAATATTTAAACACTATCAACACTATCAACTAACTCTAGCTAACTGACATTCATAGAATACTCTACAGAATGCTAAAGAATACACATTTTTCTCTAGTGCACGTGTAACTTTTACCCAGACAGATCTGATTTTGAGTCACAAAAATGAAGTCAATAAATTTCAAAATATGGAAATCACAGAGTATATAGTCTCACATCAAAGCAATTAAATTAGGAATGAGGTGGGTTTTTTTTAATTATCTAAAAAAATCTACACTATTGGATATTACCCAATTCCTTTCTAGACTGGGTCTAGAAGAAGAAATGGGTCAAAGAAGAAATCAAAAGAAATTTAGAGGATATTTTTAACTGGACGTTAATGAAGTAACAACACATCAAAATTTGTGGGATACCCTTAAAGCAATACTTAGGGAGAAATTTCTCATTTTAAACGTTTATATTTTTAACAGATGAAAGTTTTAAAATCAGTTATCTAAACTTTTATATGAAGAAATTAGAAAAGCTATTACACCCAAATTAAGTATGAAGAAACAAAGATCAGAATGCAGATCAATAAAATAGAAAGTATTCAAAGAAAAGTGAAACTTGAGGCGCCTGGGTGGCTCAGTTGGTTGAGCGTCCGACTTCAGCTCGGGCCATGATCTCACAGTCTGTGAGTTCGAGCCCCACATCGGGCTCTGTGCTGACAGCTCGGAGCCTGGGGCCTGTTTCAGATTCCGTGTCTCCCTCTCTCTCTGACCCTCCCCCGTTCATGCTCTGTCTCTCTCTGTCTCAAAAATAAATAAACGTTAAAAAAAATTTTTTTAAAAAAGAAAAGTGAACCTTGACAAAGTCAAAATTAATTCTTTGGAAACATTAGTAAAAATGATAAGCCCCTAACAAGTCTGATAATTAAAAAAAAAGAGAACGAGAGAGTGAAAACACAAGTTACCAACATTAAGAATAAAAGAGAAGACATCACTGGATATATTACAGATAGAAATGATAATAAAGGTATAGTGCAAACAATTTTTTGCCAATTAATTTTAAAACTTTGATGAACAAAATTTCTGAATAAGAAAAACACCTTAAAAAGCACAAAAAGAAATGGAAAATCTTAATACTTGCTATTAAAAAAAAAACAAACTAGCCCAGAAGGCTACAGACTCAGTGAAATCCTTCAAATATTTAATTTTTTTGTTTATTTATTTTTGAGAGAGAGACAGAGTGTGAGCAGGGGAGGGGCAGAGAGAGAGAGAGGAGACACAGAATTTAAAGCAGGCTCGAGGCTCTGAGCTGTCAGCACAGAGCCCAATGTGTGGCTCAAACTCACAAACGGGGAGACAATGACCCGAGCTTAAGTCGGACATTTAACTGACTGAGCCCCATAGGGGCCCCCTTCAAATATTTAAATAAGACATAATACAAATATTACACACTCTGTCAGATAGTATATGAGGAAATATTTCTTAACTTTTTTTAATTTTTTTTATTAAATATAGTTTATTGTCAAATTGGTTTCCATACAACACCCAGTGCTCATCCCACAGGTGCCCTCTTCAATGCCCATCACCCACTTTCCCCTCTCCCCCACCTCCCATCAACCTTCAGTTTGTTCTCAGTATTTAAGAGTCTCTTATGGTTTGCCTCCGTCTCTCTGTAACTTTTTTCCCCCCTTCACCTCCCCCTGGTCTTCTGTTAAGTTTCTCAGGATCCACATATGAGTAAAAACATATGGTATCTGTCTTTCTCTGCCTGACTTATTTCACTTAGCATAACACCCTCCAGTTTCATCCACGTTGCTACAAATGGCCAGATTTCATTATTTCTCATTGCCAAGTAGTATTCCATTGTATATACAAACCACATCCTCTTTATCCATTTGTCAGTTGGTGGACATTTAGGCTCTTTCCATAATTTGGCTATTGTTGAAAGTGCTGCTATAAACATTGGGGTACAAGTGTTCCTATGAATCAACACTCTTGTATCCTGTATCTTTGGTGGACATTTAGGCTCTTTCCATAATTTGGCTATTGTTGAAAGTGCTGCTATAAACATTGGGGTACAAGTGTTCCTATGAATCAACACTCTTGTATCCTGTATCTTAACTTGTTTTATGAGGTCAGCATTATCATAACACCAAAATCTGACAATGGCTGTTAAAAAAAGATTACTGACAAACAGATCTTAGGAATGTGCTTGCAAAACTCCAGAAGAAAATATTGGCAAATAGAATTCAGCAATATATATATAATAACCAAGTAGGGTTTGTCTCATGAATGTAAGGCTGATTTATCATTATGAAATCAATCAATGTAATCCATCACATCAATAGAATAAAAGAAAAAATCATACGATTGTTTCTCAATAGATGCAAAAAAAAAGCATTTGACAAAACTCACACTCGTTCATGATTAAAATCTCTGAGCAACCTTGGAAAAGAAGGAAACTTCCTCAAACCGACAGATGATACCTACTAAAAAATCTAGAGCTAACATTATTCTTAAGGGTGGAATACTGAATAACTCCCCCCTTAAGATCAGGAAAATGTCAGGGATGTATATTCTCAATGCTTACACTCAACATTTTATTGGTGGCCCAACTAGTGAAATAAGGCAAAAAAAAAAAAGTAAAAGGGAAAAAACACAAAAGATACAAATATTGGAAAGGAAGATATAATGACTTTCTATTTGCAGGTGGCATGATTGTTTACAGAGAAAGTCCTAAGGAATATTTAAAGGAACATCTAAAATTAATAAGTGAATTCAGTGAGGCTCCTGGGTGGCTAGTCGGTTAAGCATCCAACTTCAGTTCAGGTCATGATTTCATAGTTTGTGAGTTCGAGCTTGGTATCAGGTTCTGTGCTGACAGCTCAGAGCCTGGACCCTGCTTTGGATTCTGTATCTTCCTCTCTCTCTGCCCCTTCTCTGCTTGTGCTCTCTCCACACCCCCCCCCCTCAGAAATAAACATTAAAAAAATAGTAATAAGTGTATTTAGTAAGGTTGCAGGAAATAAAGTTAATATAACAGTTAATTTTGTTTCTATATACTAGTATTAGACAATTGCAAAGTGGAAAACAATTTCACTTAGAAGGATATCAAATACTTAGAAATAAATTTAATGAAAGATGTGCAAGGCCTCTAGAATGAACACTAAAAAAATTCTCCTTAGTTAAAGGACACTTAAACAAATGGAGAGCTATGCCATGTTCATGAATTGAAAGACTAGATATTTTTTCAGACATCAACTCTCTGCAAATTGATCTATAGATTCAATATAATCCCAGTGAAAATAGTAGTTGACAAAGTAATCATAAAATATTATGAAAATATGAATTACCAAAAATAATCCAAAATAAAATCTGAAAAAGAAGAACCAGGCTGGGAAAACATACAACCAATAAAGCAAATTAAAAAGTTCAGAGATAGACCCTCATAAAAATGGTCCACTGGTTTTTTGCATAGATGCCAAAGCAGTTTAATGGGTAAAGAAAAGTCTCTTCAATGAACTCGGCTAAAACAATTGTATGTCCACATGAACAAAAGTTGAACCATCACTGCTACATCACACCACACACACACACACACACACACACACACACCAATTTAAAGTGGGTGATAGACGTAAATACAAAGGTGAAAACTAAAAGGAAAACACAGGAAAAAAATATTTGCAACTTTAAGGAAGACAAGAATTTCTTAGATAAGACTCCTATAGCAATCACTGTAAAAGAAAGTGTTAATAGATACATTAGACACCATCAAATTAAAATCAAGTGCTCATTCAAGGACATTTTCAAAAAAAAAAAAAAAAGGAAAGGAAATCCATAGACTAAGAAAATATTTACAATACAGATATCTGAGAAAGAACTCCTATCTAGGACATACCAAAAAAAATCCTACAAAAGGACAAATGACCCATTGAACAACATGGGCACATAACTCGAACAGACATTTCACTAAAGAAGATAAACAATGACCAATAACCACAAGAATAAGATGCTCACCATCATCAGGCAGCAGGGAAATACAAATTAAAAGCACAATAATGCATCACTCAACCACTAGAGTGGCTGTAAAGGCTAATAGGACAAAATGTTGATGAGAGTGTGAAACAACTGGAACTCTTTATAAAATACTAATGAGAATAGAAAATAGAACAATCACTTTGAAAAATAGTTTCTTGTAGAGTTAAATATTTAACCATGACCAAGAAATTTCATTCTTAGGCATTTCCTCAAGTGAAACAAAAACATATGTTAACAAAAAGACTTGTAAGGAAAATGTTCACATCAGATTTATTCATAGCAGTCAAAAATTGAAAACAAGGTAAATGTCCATCAGCAAGAGAATGGATTAAAAATTGTGACATAGTCCTACAAGAAAAGCCACTCAGGTCTAAAATGGAACAAACTACTCACACATGCAACAGCATGGGTGAGTCTGATAAACATTATAATGATAGCTAGAAGCTATCATTTCATTCATATGAAGTTTAATACAGGCAAGGCTAATCTATGGTGATAGGGATCAGCACAATGATTGCTAAAGGGGATGGGAGGGAGACTGATAGGAAAGAGTCAAAAAGAACTTTCTGGGGGAGGTCATTGTTCTCTATCTTCACAGAGGTATAAGCTACACAAATATACACATTTGTCAAAACTAATTGAACTGTACACTTAAAATTTGTGTGTGTTACCACTAATAAATTAATTCCCTAAAATTTAAAAGAAAACACATGGAAGAAGAAGGACCAAAGATTCAGAAGTTTTAGGGAAACTGTGGCATTTGAAATGAACCTTAGCTATGAGAATCGTAATACCTTTCCTTGATACGTAGGGTGGTTATAGTAGAGATTAAAATGAGCTTATTCCTACAAAAATGCTTCATAAAGTATAAATAAATTCTTCTATAAATATATGACATTTTCATTTGTGTATAGCATCAAGTATAAATAAATACAATATGATCACCAAAAATTAACTTTTCTCCTCTTAGCCCAGGCTGGGGTCTAATCAGTTTACTCTCGCTAATCCATATGCTGTCCACTTCATGATGAGGCAACAGTGGCAGTCCATTCAGCTACATGGTCTCCCTGACTCAACTGATCTTACTTTTCACACTAATGTTCACTCTCTCCCCTGAATTCCTGCCTCCATCATCCTACTACTCCTCATCCAAATATAGACTCCCAAGTGCTTACATCATCAAATTGCCTCTCAGATTTAGAAACCCTTCTAAAATCCAGCTATACCCTCCCTACCTATACAAACATATTTATCATTACTCCTAAAGTCTATACTATTACAATTAAGTCAGTTTTCTCATTATGGCCCCAAAATATACTCACTCATGATGCCTATTGTCCACTTGAAACACTTTTCCCCCATCCCTTTACCTACCAAAACCTTTCAGAACCAGACAAATTCTATGAGTACCACTTAGCCTACATCCCCCTCTGACTACCACCATATCTGTCTCCGACCCCTCACTGGACAAACTTCCCAAAAAAGTTGTGTGTTCCCATTGGTTCCATCTTCTCAGCTCCTATTCATACAACTCACTCCTATCTAGTTCTTTCCTTACCACTCCAGGACAAACAAGATCACCAACAGCCTCTACATGTTACCAAATCCAAAGGATGCTTTTTATTCATCTCACTTGACAATTCAGAAGCCCTGGTAACCACTCACTCCTTAAAATTTTTCAATCTTTAGCTTTCATAAAATGACTGTCCCCTGGTTCTCTGAATAGTCCTCCATTTCCTTTGCAGGCTCAACATTCTTTATCCAGTAAGTAGATACTAGAGTTTCTCCACATCAGTTCCTCTTATACTTCACCTGTCTCCATAGATTCCGTAACTCATTAGTTTATATCTTCAAACCAGACCTCTTTTATATAAATTCTAGATCTTGATATCCAAGTTGACATAGATATCCTCTTAGATATCTTTAGTGGACCTCAATATAATAGGTCCATGACCTTTCATTCCCCCAAATCAGGTGCTTTTCCAGTGTTTCCTATCTTAGACAATGGGATCACCATCCATGCAATTATGTAAGCCAGAAATCTTGGAGCCATCTTTCAACATCCTTCTCATTATCCTTGTACTTAATCCATGACCAAATCCTATTAATTTTATGTCTTCAAATTTTCAAATCTCTCCATTTCTCTGGATCCTCGCTATCATCTCCCAAATCCAAGCTTCCATTATCTCTCCCCTAGATCACTCCAACAGCTACCTAATTGTTTTACACCAACCCTCTCTGAGATTTTTTCAATGGATTGTCCATACTGAAGCCAAAGAGGTCTTTCCAAAATTCAAATTGATTCATGTCCTCTACACTGATTTTTCTTATGTTTTTGTAAGCTTCAAGTTCTCTCCCATCATAGGGTCTTTTAACTTGTCATTCTCTTTGCCTAAACACCAGCCTTTTCCTTACTTATATGATTGATACTTGCAGTTAGTTAGATCTTAACTCAACTGTCATGACCTCAGTAAATCTTTCCCTGACCTTCTGACCATGTCATCCCTAATAGTGCAGACATAATGCACCTCTTCCTCACAGCCCTTATCACAGTTACAATTTTATACCTATTTGTGTTATGATACGATGAATGCATATCTGCCTGTTAGGCTGTAAGCTCTACAAGGACAAAGCCTATATCCATTTTGGTCCCATTTTATCCCCCTGTACCTAACATGGTGCCTGGCACATAGTAGATGTTTGCTTGTTGGTGACTATATCAATAAACACAGGAATTAATGTATTCATGTGAGATTTCTTTATATAATTGATATCATGAAATTTAGTATGCACTGCCTCTCTAAATACTTTACATATGCTACTTTTTAACTTCTTGGATAATATAGTCCTCAGGATTCTAAATTTTGTGCCTACTGTGCCCACAAAAGTTTCAGTATAGTAATTATTTATTGATTGAAATAATTGCCTGTATCCCAGGAAACAGAAACCAAAGGTTCTAAAAACGAACTACCATAAACATGAAAAGTCCTGCTGAGGGAGGCTTTCTCTCCCCAAGAAACTAATCAAACCAGTGTTTTTCAAACTTTTTTTAAGTTGAAGCTCATAGTAAGAAATTAATTTTACATAGTGTCTCAAAACATGTTTACACAGGTGCACACATGCACCTACACAAACACATAACTAAAAAACAATTTCTCAGAAAACACCACGAGAGGTCCTCTTTTTTAACTCTATCTCAATTTTTTGGTGTGCTAGTCAGGACCCATTAAATCAATTTTATACCCTGAAGTAAGAGTTCTATTTCACAACACCCTAAACAGCCCCAAAGTCTTGCAGACCTCCCTCTGTCATAAACAGACTTGTTTTCAAGACATTTGTTAGGCTTTGGATTAGGAGCTCTAACTGTTCCTAGTTAACTCTGCTATTAAAAATATTAAACTGCTCCCATCATACCATTTTCAATGAGAAAATTAAGACTCCAGCTCAGAAGGGCCTAGCTATGATCATTCATTTATTGTTGATATATTACTTCACTTATACTCTAGTAACTCCACGGAATAACAAAATCAAAGCAACCTTTAGCAGAGCCCAAACTCTGTGCTAGGCATTGGGACAGATCATCAACCTGTTATCTACAGATTATCGTACCCATTTTCTCTAATCTGGAAAACAACTCCTTTCTGTGATGAGTCAGAGACTCATCGAGACCAGATTCTTCAGGAGCAGCGACTACAACAGAGGTTCTCTACATTCTAATTCTTGACTGAGATATTTGCAGATTCAAACTTTTTTAGGTAGAATTGTGTCTTTTTTTTTTCTTTTGCTGGAATAGAAAAGTAGGAAGTCTAAGAATGAAGTCCTAAATCAACTCACAGGAGGGAGGATTAATTGTCATATTAGCTTGAAAGCAGAGTTGTTCAGAGGAAAAACAAAACTCCACAGAAATTGGATTCGATCCCATTTTTTATAATATATACTTGATTTTAACCAATAAACATAGAATATGGACTATTCAGATATTTACCAGCTACACATTTGAGTATTCACTTACAGATTCAATCAGACCTAACAACTCAGAAGAGTTTTTTTAAACAACTTAAAGATTAACAAATAGTCTAGGAAATATGGCGTCCATTCATCTTTATGCTTCAAGTTTGATATTATCCATTTAGACCATCAGAGCGTGAAGTAACTCTGTGTTCACTAGCCCTTACCTCAAGGTCTTAACAATTGCACATTAGCGATATGTGCTCTGGGTTTATGGAGGACAAGCATAAGAACTGCTTTTCTCATTTCTGAATGTTTTATAAAACTGTAATTGAGAAAATAGCCACAGTGCTAGGTACTTCATATAACAAGTTATCAACTGGTAAATATTCATAACAATCAAATTACCACAAAGAGCCCTGTTCCCAAACTTTCTGCCAACACTCGGATCCCTTCTCAATACTCCCAAGGGAGCTACTCTAGAAAACCGGGGGAGTTTTTATTAGGTTATTGGTTTCCTCACACACAAGCTGGAGACAGCAATACCTACCACTCTGGGTAGTTTATGGAGATGAAATAGAGTAATGAAAGAAAAATCTTTATAAACCAACTATTGGAGCAAAAAGTCTTTATTAACTAATAATTGTTATTATTTATTATGTACAAGATTCTTGTACAATTGTGTCATATATGTAGACAGAGCATCCTATGTGTGAGTTCTGCATATGTGTGTACAAGCAATGAACTAGAAAAAGGACACAGATATTTAAATAGTGACCCTGCAAACCAGAACCTATAAAATTGTATTTATCACTGAAATACACTAAATACACTAAACTACAAAATAAAATATTAGGAGGAGAGGGGTGGGGACAAAAGAAGGGGAAACAGATTTCCTTTTCATGTCAAAGGTTAAATTAGATGAAAACTGATAAATACTAAATAGACTGTCCAGGATCTTCCTTGGGATATTTGTCTATTTGTTAATTGAAATATAATTTGTGAATCTGAAACATTCACACAACTGTTCCATTTCCTATACTCATAAAAATTATTGTTTTAGTGAATGTGAAATCCAGTATTATTAACAAATATTAATAACAGGATAGCAAATTAATTAAAATTGTTTCCTGAAAATTTTTAATTTCTTTTGGCTTTAAAACACGGTGGAGTGGGGTGCCTGGGTGACTCAGTTGGTTAAGCGTCTGACTTTGGCTCAGGTCATGATCTCACGGTTTGTGGGTTCAAGCCCTGCATCAGGCTCTGTGTTGACAGCTCAAAGCCTGGAACCTGCTTTGTCTCTCTCTTTCTCTGCTCCTCTCCCATTCATGCTCTGTTTCTCTCTCCCTCAAAATAAATAAACATTTAAAAATATATATTTTAGGGGGCACCTGGGTGGCTCAGTCGGTTGAGCGTCCGACTTCAGCTCAGGTCATGACCTCACAGTCTGTGAGGTCTAGCCCTGTGTTGGGCTCCACGCTGACAGCTTGGAGCCTGGAGCCTGCTCCCGATTCTGTGTCTCCCTCTCTCTCCGCCCCTCCCCTGCTCACATTCTGTCTCTGTCCCTCTCTGTCAAAAATAAATAAACATTAAAAAAAATTAAAAAAAAAAATATATATATATATATTTTTTTTAAATGGTGGGGAAAGCAACCTGGCAACCAAGAGATAACTTCTCTGCAAAGGAGATGAGTTGCAAATCTTGAAAGTGAGACCAGTTAAGAAGTTTTGGAAACACAAAGCTATTAAGTTAATTGCCCAGAATTCTTGGTGACCACCACCATCCTCATTGTTCTGGACTGAATGTTTGCGTCCTTCCAAAATTCATATGTCGAAACCCTAGCCCTCATGTGAAGGCATTAGGAGGTAGAACCCTAGGGATGTGGTTAGGATTCAAGAAGGTCATGAGGGTGAAGTCTCTCATGAATGGGATTAGTGCCCTTCTAAGAGACACAAGATAGTCTGCCTTCTGGGCTGTTCTCCACGTTGTGAGGATACAATAAGAAGCCAGCTGTCTGCCACCAGGAAGAGAGTTCTCACTAGAACCCAGCCATGCTTGATTTCGGACTTCCAGCCTCCAGAACTGTGAGAAATAAATTTCTGTTGTTCAGAAGCCAGCAGATTTATGACATCTTGTTAGAGTAGCTCAAACAGATTAAGATATTTATCAACCAATCTTCCTAGGGAAACCAGTTCTGATTTGTCCTCACAACTCTTGGCACACCAAGAGCCATGAATTCTGGAAAATTCAACCTTCTTGGGATCCGGACTGTTTCAGTCCTTGAAGATGTTTGCATGCATTTCTTGTCCAAATGATTCAAATACGCACTATGTTCCTGCATGAGGAGCCTAAGAATCAGGTCATTATCTCTACTGGGTGGTAGCAGTCTCGTACAGCATTTCAGAAGCTGTAATTCTACACATGAGCAGATTCTCAAGAGAATCTCTGCAAGAGGCTAAGCCTTGAAACATCTCCTATTCTTTAAAGACCATTCAGTGTTTTCTCAGAGATAGACATGAAATAAAACAAGCACTCTTCCCTGAAGGGTTAGAAGGAGGTCAAAAAATAAATCACAAGACCCTGATTCACAATGGCCCAGTAGGAATCATTATGAGTTGCTCTCAATTTTGATTCCATATTTAGTGGGGATGAAGATTGAGGAGAATTGGAAGGGGCCCCAGGAGTTACTCCTTCCAGGCCTCACCCCTCAAAGATTCTGTTTTAATAGGTCTGGGTGCGATCCAGGCACTGGTATTTGTTTTTAAATCTTCTGAGGTGGTTCTAATGGAGCCAGAATGGCTACTGCAATAATTCCCAAATACTGGCGGCTACCATAGAATCCTGTCATGAGTGTCAAAAATATCAAAAATAAAGATTGCTAAGTTCTAATGTGGACACACTGAATAGACTCCCTAAAGATGAAACACAAAAATACAGCCACTGAAGGCAAGTCCCATGCGCAGCTAGCTTTGGGAAACTGACCCAGTACTTTGCTACTCAAAGTGTGGACCAGAACCACCTGGAAGTTTGCTAGCAATGCAGACTCCAGGACCCACCACAGACCTGATGAATCAGAACCTGCATTCTAACCAGATCATCAGGTGATCTTCAAGCCCACGAATACACTCATCTTACACTTGCTTTCCTTCCTTTCATGGGTGGGAAAGCAGACCAGGAAAGTGAAAGGACCCAGTGCACACAGGAAAAAAGTGTCTGGTGGGGGACAAATGCACAGCCAGGCCTCGCTGACTAAGGCTTTCTATCCTATCACAGTGTATTTTTGAACTGCTATCTAAGCTTTTGTTTTGCTTTGTTTGAACATAAAGGACGCACTTCCTTGTTACAGCACCATTTCTTCGGATAATAGGAAAATAACCACATTCTATGTCACTGCATATTAATGCCATTTCTAAAGGAGATCATATACAAACTATGAGGTCAATAGTCTTGGCCGATAGAAATTTCCCAAAGAAAAGAAGTTATATTAGATCAATAACAACAATATTAAAGTATGGGAGATATTCCTTCCCTTTCTACAATTCCAGAATTGTAGCAATTCCAGAAAAGCAGTGTTTTCCTATGAGCTGCTCCATCACTACCTGTATCTGACATGATAATACAGGTGTTTGTTTGTTTGTTTGTTTGTTTGTTTGTTTTGTTTTTAAGAAAACTATACCCTTCTGTGGTCCACAAATTCCACAGACATTAACAAAGTGAAACACCTTTTGGGTGTTACAAAAAGTGTAACCTTTTGGGGGGTTAAATATCTCTCCCTCTTGGTCTCTCTCTTTCTATTTCTCTCTCCCTCCCTCCTCGTCCCCTCAACTTTCTTTGCAAGATGACCCTCAGAGCCCTAGCACTGAGAAGTTTTCATACATTTTAGGAAGTGAGGAGACACACGAATTCCAGAGTACTGAGGAAGAGCGAAGACATCAAGTGGGGCTGAGAAAGGAAAAGCACTTCACAAAAATAATCCACAAACACTGAACAAAACACTTTCACTAAGGTATAGTTTTTCCAAGGTATAGGGTTGCCTCTGAAGGCAACTGACAGGATTTTCCCTCTGACTGTATTCATTTAGTCCTTACTTTGGAGAAGCACACCATCCAGAAACTGGGGCTGTTATCCTGAAAGCCTTACTACCCAGGACAGAGCCCCTCCGACAGAGGTTCTGTGCAGGTGGAAGCCCAGAAAGCTAGCTGAGAGCTATTTCAAGCTGCTCTCCAGATCCCAGGGGCCTCTGTGGAGAAGGGCTTGATCACAGCTGCTCATAGCTTCAACTTCCACTCCACCCTCCAAATCTTCTGAATCAAAGAGCTGAAGAATGCACATTCTGAAAATCAATGACCAAAGAGGGTAATTTGAAGCTTAAAAGCAACACAATAAAATCCACGTAGTAATTGCTAACGTTTTCCAAAAGAGATTGGCTAAAGAGGGCATTTCAACAATGCTTCTTGTCAAATGTTCACTATAGATGTAAGTTTTAGTTTGGGATTTTGGTTTTATTCAAAAATGTACTTGGTTTCTGGTCTAAATCAGCCTCTTATGAAAATCTGAAGCTACCTGTTTCTAATCCACAAGGACAACCAGACCAACCAAGCTAATTATCCAGCCTGTGATATTCTTTTCTGAACTTCTGTAAGTAGAGTACAGAAGTCCCCTCCGTACACGGTCACACTGAACTAAGCCCCCCTTGCCTTCATTTGTCTTCACTTCAAGGGAATGAAAGGGAGCTAGATAAAGCCATGATGCAGGTGATGTCCAGAGTTTCACTCCGAAGCTGGCTCTCAGGGAAACCTTCCCTACCTCTATCTATACTCAGATGCTCAAGGCAAAACCCAGAAAGGCATCCTTCACACCTCTTCATTTATGCCATCCAATTCACCACTAAACCCTAATAATTCTACCAGTGAAACATGCATGTCCGATGCATCTACTTCTCTCCATCTCTACTGCTCCCAGACCAGCCCAAGCCACCATTATCTCTTGCCTGGTCTGGTCCAACAGTCTCCTAGCTGGTCCCCTACTATGACTCCTCCTCCTTCTGACCTAACTTGTTGTTACAAAAATAATCCTTATGACCTGAGTGGAGATCTGTCCACTGCAGTTGGAATACAATGCAAACACCTTGCCCTGAAGAGCTAAGCCCTGACTTGAGCTTTTTGTGCTCACTGCAATCCAACCACACTAGCCTTTGAACTTCACAAACTTGGCCCCACATTTTCTCTGTCTCTCCTTAGGACTGTTCACCTGTTTTCTCTTTACCTGAAATATTTTTTCTGCCCACTTATCATCTAGCTATCACTTACTTTGGTCTCCACTTTACACTACTGTCTTAGAAAGGCCTTCCCTGACACCGTCTCCCAATTGAAATGAATCCCTGTATACTTAGTCACAGCATCCTTTCCTTTTCTTCACAGTGCTTACCACAATTTGTAATTATATATTTGACATGGGTTTGTCGAACACCTTTCTCCCCTACCAGACTTCAAGTCCCCTGAAGTCAGAGACCATGTCTGTTTGTTCATCACTGAATCCCCACAAGTGTTTGTTGAATGATCAAATCAAATATAAAAATTCTGATTTCTATTTAAAGTCATATAATCAGGAGCTCCTGGGTGGCTCAGTCAGTTAAGCATCCTACTTCGGCTCAGGTCAAGATCTCATGGTTTGTGAGTTCGAGACACATATCAGGGTCTGTGCTGACCGCTCAGAGCCTGGAGCCTGCTTTGGATCCTGTGTCTCCCTCTCTCTCTGCCCCTCCCCCACTTGCACTCTGTTTCTCTTTTTCAAAAATTAACATTAAAAAAATTTTAAGTCATATAATCAACAAACAATAATTAGAGCAAGGCTGGACATTGTCATGAATATAGATAAGGACCGTGCTGGGTATTTTTCTTCAAAGAACTGACAATTCTGAAAAAAAAAAAAAAAATCAGAGGTTCCTAGCAGATTTCCCTGCACCCTGGAAACTTGAAAATTTAAATCATGGAGTGTATATTACTTTTTAAACTTGTCTTCTGGATGAGTGATATCTATAGATACATTTAAGTTTCATAGAACAGTAACAGCAGAACAATCCCCAAAGCACATACAGCACATGTTATTTGGATTAAATACCATCCTGGCACAGATGGCTAAACAAAAGCATAAATAACTTATATGTCATATCCACATCCACAACATTGATTTCTGGGAGATGCATTGCTCACTTCCACTATGTAATAACAGAATATAAAGCTGGTCTCTTTCCTGTTCTTACAAATACACCTTTACCCTACAGCTCTATAGCAAGGGAATGTGTGCATATGTGTGTGTGTAGACACATACACTTTGTACCTTCCACAATGAGACTAATTATTATATAATAATATTGGCAACATTAAGCAGACCATCACTGTGAGAGTTTGAAAGATGCAAAAAATATCTGTTAATTTATTCAAACTTGTTCAGCTGTCATCAAAGATAAAAATATGCCTCTACTTTTCATCTCCTTCAAGATCAAAGGTACATTTTTAGGTTTCTATGTTTCTTTGATGGCATTAACTTCATCATTTTTCCATCTAGACAAAGTGGCTCAGAATACTTGAGATTGTTTAACACATATTTCTAAAATTTTAATGGCAGGAATAATAGCAATTTTGTTATAGAAAATATTTCTACACACTGACACACGAAAGAATTCCCAACAATTCAAAATTTCTACTTTTAATAGTCAGTAGTTCGTTCATGAGAAGATGGGTTTCTAAAAAGTATACTGGTCAGAATTATTAGAAGCAAAAGGTAACTGCAGTAATGACCTGTATGACTCATATTTCAGAATACAACAGAAAACCTTAACCCTGATATAAATAATGATGAATTTTTATGGAAGTTTATTACAATGAAATTTCTTAAAATAGCTAAAGCCATAAGACAGTCACTAGTTACATAATCTTGGACAAAAGCTAAATCAGTCAAAATGTATTTATCAGGGGGGAAAATTGTTACATATTTAATGGTTAAGCATCACTTTTAAATCCTGCAAATAAACAAACCTTGTTTTTGCAAACGAACTGCATCTGTTCTAAAGGGATTATATATTTTCTTTGAAGTTAACCTTTTAAGGCAATCAACACTAATGGCTAGATAACTAATGAAGAATTCCAATTAAAAGATGAGTGTAACCTGCACACCTGGTAGAAATACAGAAGCAAGGCTTTTCTGAATGCATTTACAATCTAATTAATTTTCTAAAGCTTTGTTCTATTTTCTTTCCTACTATCTATGCAATAGGAGCTAATTGTGCAAGGAAAAGATACAGATCACAAATTCAATTCAATTCTCTCCTTTGGCCAGATTTCACTGGGCCAGTTACAAAAAGCCTGACATTTCTGCCTTCTTCTTTGGCCTCTGCAAGCACTGCCAGTTACTGAGCTAAAAAGTACTGATGTTTCTTTGGCTCTAAATAGTAGTTTTTTGTTGGAGGGAAGAGTAGTGTTTGTTTGGGGTTTTGGTTTTTTTTTTTCCCCCAAAGAAGTAGGCCCTTGGTCAAGTGAGTCCAAATGCTTTAAGCTTAGACTCATCAATTTATGACTTAAAATCTCAACTACTTAATATTTTGTTTTCTTCAGGTTAAAAAAGGAAGGAAGAAAATCTTCCCTGCCTTACCTTATTTAAAGAAAATAGGAAAAGGTGAATATTTATTAAGCCCTTACCATGACAAGGTACAGTACAAGAGCTGCTACATTTATGGCTTTGCTGAGTCTTTCCACCAACTTGCCAGGTAAGACTTCTAATCCTAGAGAGGCCCAGTGTTTCACCATGGGTAAGGGCTCCTGTTACCAGGACAAGAGTCTCTGTCATCAAGATGGAATGCCTTTGCTCTGTGGAAAGCACTGTTCCCTGAGCCTTAGAAATGTCCCCATAACGCCTGGGTGGCTCAGTCGGTTAAGCTTCCAACTTCAGCTCAGGTTATGATCTCATAGCCTGTCAGTTCGAGCCCCGCGTCGGGGCTCTGTGCTGACAGCTCATAGCCTAGAGCCTGCTTCGGATTCTGTGTCTCCCTCCCTCTCTGCCCCTCCCTCACTTGCGCTCTGTCTCTCTCTCAAAAATAAACATTAAGAAAAGAGAAAGAAAGAAAGAAAGACCCCCACAGAGTCTCAGAAAGATTGCATGTTACTTTGATTATGGTTGCTCTAGTAGAGAGAAGGACTGCTTTAGAAATGAATGAGGAGAATGTATCATACCTTTCATTCCTCACACAGAGATAAGACATTTTGTTCCTGAGCGCAGTTAATGAAGCAACTCTTCTTTCCACCTGTAAGTCTTTCTTTGGTTCATCATATCTACATACATTGTCTTCATATGATGTCAGTTGTGGACATGTTTCATGCCCTGAGATAAATCAGTATAGTTAACTGGCATGAATTTACGTACTTTGCACACAAGTGCTGTGTAGTAATAATAACTAAAAACAATATTTAGTAATTTAGTAGTAATAACTAAAAACAATAACTAATCTGGTTAGAAAGCAAGACTAATATTATACTGACCTGGAAGTCAAAGAAGACCCTCGGGTTTCTAGACTAAAAGACTAAAATTAACAACAACAAAAAAAAGTTTTTATTTGAGTCTAGCTGCAACACACAATGTTGTGTTACTTTCAGGTGTACAACATAGTGATTCAACCTCTCTATAAGTTATGCTATGATCACAAGTGTGGCCACATTCTGTCACCATGTAATGCTATTACAATGTCATTGACTATATTCCCTATGTTGTAACTTTTATTCCCATGATTTACTCATTCCATAAGTAGAAGCCTGTATCTCCCACTCACCTTTACCCATTCTGACCATCCTTCTATCCTCCTTCCCTCTGACCACCATCAGTTTGTTCTGTATTAATTTATAGGTCTGATCCTGCCTAAAGACTAAAATATTAGAGACACCTTTGACAGAGATGGGGAAACAGCAAAGCACGTAAGTCTGTTTGAAGCTAAAACTGATGATAAATTCAATTCTGGCGACATTTGAGGTTTAGATTACTTGTGAGAAGTACAAGAAGTATAAGAAGAGGCCACTAGAAACACAAGACTGGGGCACAGGGAGGATAAAGTTTAAATTATGACAGAGGACAAGCTTGCTCTGAAAAGGAGGGTGCATGTGTGTAAGAAAGATGGTTGAAGTTTGAACCTGGAAGACTATTCAGTCTTCAGGAGAGGGGAGGGAAAGACAAGGGACAGGGCAGGGAAAAGAGGAGAGAGGGAACAGGAAAGCAATAGAAAGGGACTAGGAAGAGAATCCAGGAAAAAGGGCAGGAGAAAGTGCAAAGTCATGAAAGACAAAAGTGAAACAAGTGTCAGAGAGGGTAGCGGAGCATAGTGTCGAACCCTGCAAAGTCAGAAAAATACAGAAAAATAAAAGGGCTTTGGATTCACAAGAAGACTCATTTGTAATCTTCTAGGACATTTCAACATTACAGACAGAAATCATTTGAAAGAAGTGCAAAGGAAAATGGTGACCAAGGATTAAAGACATCAACTACAGATGGTGCATTCAAAGATTCAAACATCCAAATGATAGTAGCAACTAAACTCACGGATACTGACATAGTATTTGTTGTGTGCCAGATACTGTTCTCAGTACTTTGTATATATTACCTCATTTAATCCTCACTCCAATACCATGAGCTAGGTACTCTTATTATTGTATGTTACAGAGGAGAAAACTAGGGAAGAATAAGCAAGTTATAGTGCTAGCCCCTCACAGAAAAAAAAAAAAAAAAAGAAGCATTATTTCTATCATTGTGCATATTATGTATCTCCAGAACTTAGATCCGTGCCTAGCACGTAGGAGACAATCAATAAATTTTTGTTTCAGTAATGAATTATTAACCAAAAAGAATATGAATGTCAAGCAAAAGGATGGGAGCTGTTTGTAGGGGACTTTATTCTGGAGCCACTTAACCCTGGTTGAAGAATTCTTCTATTCTCTCAATGCTGTAAATATATGAAAATAAACCCATTGTGCTTTAATTGCCCCAAATAAAAAATATGCCGGCAGACAGAAAAGGCTTACAGAAAAGATCAGGATAAAGGTTAACTCCTCCCCTCAATTCAAGTGAGTTGTCTGATTTTCAGTTAAACTTGGTGATCTGAGGCTGGCCCTGCCATCTCTAAAAAGCCAAAATCCATTTCCTCTCTTCTGTGGGATACTACACAGAACCACAGGGCAAAACTCACTCAGAAGATACTTAAACTGGTAAGGATGGGTTCCCAAGTATAAAACTTGCCATCTCCTAACTGCAAAATTGTTTCTTAACAAAATTAATCAGAATCTACAAATTTCTCTATGGTTCTTTCTTATATAAAAGAGTCTAGCTTTTAAACTCTTAGAGGGTAGAACAAGAGCAGTAGAAAAATTTTTATCTGGAATAGGAGATGAGCATGAGAACACTTATATGTTTGCCTCTTGTGCTTGCACGAGTCCCGTGTGAGTTGCCCTGTACAATGCCATTTCTGCTTTCAGATCTACCCATTGACTAGACACTTGAAACTATGCAATTACTTATACAAGCTTACTTAATAGATTTAATCAGCATTCTTTTGGGGGAAAAAACAATTATGTACTTGTTTAATTTAGGAGACAAAATCAAAAGACATTTATTCAACTAGTACTTGGTGCTATGTACTCTTCATAGTGGAAGATACAGAAATACGAGTGAGGTATGACCCATATCTTTAAGGAGCTTAGTTCATATAGCAACATGTTCATGATTTTCTAGTTATATGTCATTACCTCCAGGGACTGCTATAACTGTGCACCTAAGCTCATATCTCAAGTAAAAGAACTTCATATTTAGTATGTATATTTCTCTAATGGGAACAGACCCCGAGAAAGAAATCCATTTCAATAAAATTTCAAAAAGCTTTCAATCACTCTTCCTTTCTAATTTTTTTATTGTTCTTTAATTAATTTTTCTACTTTTCCATATGAAAACATAATGTATCTCAAAACTACTATCTTTAATTTTTCCATTTAAAACTAATTTTGTTTGGGACATTTTGAAGCATCTCCCAATATTTGGTTTCTAATCCTATGAAAAAGAAAAAGAAATTCCTGAAACCAAGATTCAGACTTCCTGATTGACAAGAAACAAAACCTCTTAAAGTAATATTATCTCCAACCCTATTCTGAGGAAAATTCAATAAGTTTGGAAAATTTCAGAGAATGTTTGTTTTAGCTCTGTGTTTTATTTTAAAAGTTTGGATAACATGAAAATATTAGAATCATATAATATCCTAAGAAAATAACTGTAAATCTGTGAACTACCTTTCAATAAAATCAAAGCGCTGTCAAGAACTGATCTTACTTCACTGATTTAATATGAATTATATCAAGATATCTCACAGAGGAAAAATGTTGTTGAAATAGAAATATATATGGACATTATTTATATGGCATTTTTCTGCAAAACTTTGTATCTCATATATATTACCACCATGGTGAAATGGTTTATTACAATAAAATTTAGTTCATCTGCTGAAGTATTATATTAGTCTCAAATGTATTTAAATGTATTTCTTTACGTAAACTCTTTATTAATATCCAATTTATCTAGTCATAAAATAAATTAATTTTAGCAACTAAAATAAGACTGCAATAATTAAAAGAAATGAGTATCTTTCTTCATTTTGCTTCCCTATATGTCTAATATCTTAGATTTTTTTCTTCCAAGAGTAACAATTAATTATGTTGATTTTAACCTCCAATCCAACTGGAGGGAAAAATCACAAAAATGGAAAAAGGAAGATATGTACTACTTGGTTCACCTGTGACAGAACCGATAGTGACCTCTTGTGGTAAATACTATCTACAGAGCTTTGGAGAACAATACAACCTTTTTCCTAGGCCGGACACTGGAGAACACAGAAGCACTCTTCCTCCATGCTTGCAAACAGCCGTTATTAACAATGAAAGTAAAAGACAAATATTGACTAAGCTAAAGGATTTCTTGTTGGAAGTCAACTCAGTCACCGTCAATTAAAATATTCCTAGCTGCTGTCTTTTATTAAAAAATAGTGTCTTACATTGTTCTTTCAGGAGGGCAGTTAAAGGATGGCCAGGTACATGGAGTTCTCACACACCCTACTTCTGGAACCACCCAAAAGACAGACAAAGAGGGCGATTTCTAGTGAAGACAAGAGTGACCTGGCATAAGCAAAGTTCTGGTCAGCAAAGCATTGCTACTCATTACATAACACACTGTGGGCTCTAGAGCAAGAGACAAATCCACTGGCTTACTTATAAATATAATTTAGGGAGTGGTCAGTATAATTTCAACCTCAGTGATATTTTCAAAGTAAAAATGATACACTGTAATACCTGAGGAAACCAAACACAACACGGTTCTATCAGTATTTCCTCAATAGCGGTTTAGATGTCAAAGAAAATCGTTCAAGAAAAAATATCGGGAACTTTATGCCCCCCCAAAAAATCATATTTTTCATCATTTCTTTTACATTGGATGCTACTAAAAAGGTATGATGTCTTTTTCTGTTTTATTTTTAAATCACTAGTTCTCTATTTTTTCTCCTATAGGTTCTCCTTTAAGATCTCAGTTTTCACAAATATTAATTATAGCAAAAAAAAAATAATTTTGGATTTTCCTATGAGATGACTAAGCCAAGAAAGTGCTTGTACAACATTGATATCTCAAGCAATAATGGAAAATCGAGTATATTGAAGTGGTTGATAAAATACTACCTTTCCTGTTTTCTTCTTTCCTGAGCCCCTTTTTTTTCCTCTAAAGAGAAAAACATTCATAGATTTTAATAATGTTTAAAATATTAAAGAACAATAATTAGATTCTAATAAAAAGACATTAAATTTGGTATATATAATATATCAAAATGGCAACCTAGTTCACAGTCATGGAAACTAATCATTTCTGCCTATTTGCTGAGGAACCAAAGACAACATATGAATAAAATGTGCTGCCCAAAGACATAATCAGATTGAAGGTCTTGGAAATGTTTTGTTTCATTTGAATCTAAAATTTCACCTATAATTCTTAAGATACTCTTGTTTTCTTTCAGGTATTTACCCCCTACCCACAAGTTTTCTGCTCCCTACAGCCCAATGTATACTGATGAAGAGTTTGCACAAATAATTACAATTTAAACAAGGAAAGACAGCCTAATAATGTGCCAGACACGGGTTCAGTCAAGAAGCACTTTGGGCGGGGGCTGTCTACAAGACCTGTCATACATGTAATGAACTCATCCCATAGTTCCCAAACTTTCCATTCCTAGCAACTTATTTTGAACCTCCTAGCCAAAACTGTATCTAAACCTTGCTATTACACTTATACTTCTGACCTTTGCAACTTCTCAGACTACTAATAATGTGTTCTCTATATCTGCTAGAATCAAATGTTAAGAATTATTATAATTCCTTTTATTTATCTAAAACTTATCTTGTCTTTTATCTTAAAATTAAAAAGAGGAATTTCCTACTTCTACTATTGTGGGATTTGGCCATAAAGCATGTTTGTATCCATCCTGCTCAGTGGCCCTCATTATTTTATTTTATAGACTTTGAATCACCAGTAACACTTTGAAATGCTTCCCCATAACAGACTGAGTCAACCAAAGAAGGAAAATAAAAATCCAATCTCAAGAGGTGTAAAGTAACAGCAAATAGGAGATAGTGCTACTCTAAGACACAGAATGCACTGTTATTGTGGGAAATTGCAAATGAGAACTTAGGAACTTTATTAGGAAGTCCTCTGGTTTAAAAGCTACATCCAAATAGACCACACTTTGTGCTCTTTTGTTCCACAACATGAAGTTCTCTGATGGATGTCTAATTGGCTGCAATTTCAGTTCATTAGTTATATCCGTGGACAAATTAGTGCCTGATGTTTTCTCTTTGTGTCCATTACTCTTCCAAATCTGATATTCCCCCTCTCTGTGTCTCTCTTTCTGTATATCTCTCTTTTGCTCTTTGTGTGTAAGAGAGAGAGGTTGGGGTTTTTTTTCCTGTACATCCATCTTCGTATCTGGATGGATGCCTGTCTGTGGTGTATCTGTGTACATCTCTCTGTATACGTGTCTATCTCATCCAACTCTCAGTAAAAGACCTGATCTTTTCATAAGAAGAAAATGGTGATGTATCAGAAAGAGAAGCATTTCGTGGGGTAAGGGTAAGTAGGCAACTCTCTTCGATTTCTGTCTGTTCCACTAAAGCTCTGCCAACACTTCACTTTCAATGTTGTTAAAAGTTAGTGAATAATGAAATCTTCACTGTGACAAACTTCATCCATCTGTGAGAATCCTGAAGGGAATTTCCTCTGTTAGTTTCAATTAAACAATTTCTCAGAATGAATTTTTCTATTTCTCTGCCAAATCATATAGAAATGACAACAACTGTGGGCTACTCCCACATGAATGTGCAGACCAATTGAATACTGTAATTCTCAATTTCTGGGGCTCTTCCTGTAAAAGTAGTACTGAGACTTTCTAGTTTTTACTACCTGCACATGCACATATTTACCTCACCGGTCCGATACATTGCAAACAAAGCTCGGCGGTTTCAAGCAGTGGTATTAAAAGCTAGCCATAAGCAATTAGAAGTGGCATTTTAAATGCCAAAACAGATAAATTTTCATTTGCGCTTGGGGTTGTTATCCACTGAAAGAAACATTAAGCCAATGAAGCAATTATGAACACAAAGTGTCAAAACAATCAAACACTCATCGATTTGGATGGTAGATATAAAATTGAGGTGGCAGAAGCAGATATTTCCAAGCCACATTAAGGTAAGCCTTAATTTCCTACTATATCTGAAATCAAACATATTCTCAAAGCTGGCTCATCGCTCCACTCTGTAGAAGAACTTTCAACCAAAGATGCTATACTAGTAAACTGCAGTCAAGGAATTCTCATCTTCTTTCAGGTCATCGTGCAGAGGAACAGAGAGCCTATGGGTTTTATTTTTTCAGGCATTCTCTGACAAGTCCCCTCACGGACCAGATTGCATGGAATTGAAATAATCCAAGAGGATGAGAAAGCTGAAATAAAATGTATGTATCTGAAATAGTTGATCCCAATAGACTTTAAAGTTCCCAAACTGGTTGTTTTAATAGTGACATCCCCTTGTATTCTAGGTCTGCATTTAACAGGAATACATGAAGGTATGTATAAACGTGGAAGTTGCCTACCATTATGAATTTGTATTTTATATTATCATAAAAAATAAAAAACATATTTCAAATCACACTGGAATGGCCAAAAATATTATAGATTTTTTTAAAAATTAGACCAAGACTGTTAGCTATTTTTTTTCAACCCAAAAAGTCTGCTCTAGACTTGTATAATATCAGATGTTGACCAATGTGGAAGAAATAAAGTCACAAGCTTCAAATTAAAACCAAATACCACATCAGAGATTTATGAAAAATACCTCAGGACACTTAAATATACACGGTCCCAAAAATCAGGGGAACTATTTGCAAGCTTCGTTTTTGAAGAGATCCTAATCTATGAATTAGTATAATCTAGTCAACCAATTCAGGGAAAGCATAATTGTATTTAATTATTTATTATTATTTTAGTGTGACTCTGTCTTACACACTAGGCAGAGAGCTTCTTAGGAGCAGAAGTGTCTTAATCATTTCTTTTATCCAAAGGACCCCACAGAGTGTCTGTTGTATATGGCACCCAAGTAAATATTGTTTCAATGAATGAATAAACAATGAATTTTGGAACTGCATAGAGTATTTCCATTGCTTTGGCCCAAGCTCTACTGTAATCAATATGCAGCAATATCTTTCTCATAAGTCTCCCAATAAATGATCTCAAAATAAAATAACAAGCCTCCGAAGGAAAAAAAACTTTGAAGGACACTTTACATATCTTGCTTATAAAATTGGAAATTATATAAAAGAATTAAAACAACATGAAAGATGTAGATTTCAGTAACATGCAAAGTTTATAAGGTCTTAAAATGTGAACTATATATTGATCTCCATTCAGAATATCTTGAAGGAAATGACTTTATAAATGGATGGCATTTTAAAGACACTTTAAGGCAAGAAAACCTTACAATCAGTAGCAAAGTAGAATGGCATTTTTTAAGATTCTTACTCCAGTTCTTTAAAAGCACAGTAGCTATTGCTTCCCTTTCACATTTCCCCTGTTTAAGTCAAGTGAAATATATCAAATAGATTAATAAAGAGCAATGCACAATGGAAAAAAAAATTAAAATAGAGAAACTTTCAACACAAACTTAACCATAGTAATTGGCTTCCCATTTTTCAAGTACTGACTCTGTTAGGTTCAACTCCAACTCCTCTCCCTAGCACAAGGTTCCTTTCAGCAGTGCTCATTGGGCCCAAAAGCCATTCCAGAGACTTAAACCTCATTAAGTAGCCACTTTCACAGCCATTCCCAACTCGAGGGAAACCTTCCCACTGAGATTAACTCTAAGAATTTGATCAGTCCCTGAAGCCTCCTTGAGGGGGAGAAAATGTGGGGAAAGGATGAACAAGAAAGATATCCCTCATCAAAAGAAAACTCAACTTTATTCTCCAGAGGAACCTACAATCTCCCAGCTCCCCCTTCCCTTCTGGGCTCTGGACAGGTGGGAGGGAGGAGAGTCTGTCGTGGGGAGGGGATGCAACTAACTTTCCTTCACTGCCTTATTCCCCTCCCGACCCCAAATCGGGTCCAACTAGTAACTGAAGCTACCAGGTAGGGCTGTCTGCATCCCCCTCCCCGTTGGGAGAGGGATGGGATGGGGAGGATGGGGGGCGCGCGTGGGCAGGATGGAGGTGGGGGTGTTCTGAACTGCAACTCTTCTTACCACTGGAGCGCCTGACGATGTTCTCCAAAAATGTGTTCTGCGGTGCCACCAGCCCTCTCTTGCCCCCCGGCATCCTGGGTCTGGAGAGCAGCGGCCAGGATCCGCGGCGGGGGAGGGGGGGATGCAGGAAGAGAAGGTGGAGGAAGAGGAGGTAAAGGTGGAGGAGAAGATCGAGCCGAAAGAAGAGGGGGCGCGGCGGCGGCGACAGGGTCCCCTGAGTGTGTCTCCAGCCCGACCTGGATGAGCAGCTCTGGGGAGGAGGACCAGGCAGTTCATGGTAGTAGCGCTCCCCCGGCCGCCGCTGCCCAGACTGTGGCGGTGCCGCACACGGGGCTCGGGAACTGCAGGCTCCGCGGGGCACAGTGCGCCTGCGCCGCCCCCGCTGTCGCTGTCCCGCCGGTGCTGATGCTGAAGCTGCTGCTGAGGCTGCTGCTGCCGCCGCGGCGGTCGCCTGGGCGCGGACTCAGCATTTCTCCCGCTGCCCCGCGCCCCGAGGCCGGGGAGCGGGAAGAGTCACCCCTAGCTCTGGCTCCCAGTCCCTCTCAGCCCAGATGCGGACCCCTTTACTGAGCCTTCCTCTCCTCCCGCCCTGGCCCACCCCTCGCGCGCAGCTGGATCAAGGCTGCCCAGCTGAGCCCAACTTCTGCCGGGCTGTGCGCCCGGTAGCCGCTCCTCTCTCCCCAGAGATCCAGACACACGTTCGCTGTCCAATGGGGCCGTGGAGCGGGAAAGGAAGAAGCAGGCAGGATGCCAGAGGAGCAATGGGCAGTCGGAGGGGGTCACATCTCAGCTTCTCCCGCCGGGGTCCCGAGCCCCGGCTGCTCCCGAGGACGCAGCTGTCGGGGCGAAGGTGTAGATCAGCTCCCGCTCCAGCTGAGGCTGAGCGCGGAGCAGGGACTGACAGGGCGGCGCGCGGGGACGCAGAGCAGCCACCTGACGCTGCTACCGCCCCCCTCCGGGCTTCCGCGCCCGAAGCTCAGCGGAGGAGCTGTCAGCACCCGCCCTGCCCCACGCCCAGGAGCCGGGGCCAGCCAGGGTCTGAGCGCAGAGCGGGCGCGGGAATGGCCCCTGCGCCTCCCACCGCACCTGGCGCGCGGAGGAGCCTCCGTGCCGGGGAGCGCCAGAGCGCAGGAGGCGAGCGGCGAGCCCGCCACCAGGGCTAAGTTGCGGGAAAGGTTACACTTAATTCAAGGAGTGGGAAACGGGGGTGGATAAATTCACACGCGAGAGAGGGGGAGCGCAGTGGACAGGATTTGTGGTGGAAAAACAGTGAAGGTGGTGGAAGGAAACAGCGCGGGGGGCGGGGGTGCAGGAGAGAGGCAGGCAGGAATCTTTTTTAACAACCCTCCATCAGCTCAGAACCGGGGACAGAAGTGGAACCGTTAGCATACACAGTCCCAAAGCCGGAAGCTACCACGGAGAAGGGAAAATGGCATAAGTGCGAATGGAGCGCGGAGGGATGGAAAGGAAAGGGGGAGCTCACGCCGTGGCACCTTCTTTTATTTAAAGCAGTGGTTCTCACAGGAGTCCTAGACTAGCAGCATCTCCTAAGAACTCGTTAGAAATGCAAATTACCGGGCTCTACCTCAAAGCTAGGTAACTAGGCACACTTGGGGCCAACAACCCGTTTTAACAAGCCCTCCGGGTAAGGTGATGCATGCTCGCTCAAGTTTCAGAAGCACTAAGGCTTCCCTTCCAGAGGCTCCACTGGCCTGTCTAGAAAGGGAGATTGCTAAGCAGGGTCAAGGACACGGGACAAAAATGCGGCTGCAGCATGCTGAGAAGTTGGTGTCCAGGCGAAGCGTTGAGTAGTGACAGCAAAAGGACAGTTGTGTGGGGGCGTCCCTTTTTGCTGGGGTCATGGTATGTTAGAGAACCGCTGTTAGAAATGATGGAGGCTAAGTTGCCCGGAAGCAGCAGGAATCCTCAGGCTGAGGTCCGGGAGATCTGCTTAGCTTCGGCTTGGGTCAGGGAGGACAGAGGGAAGGTGTCTGACTTTGTTTGAAAACCCCTAGATTGTTAATCACTGGCCTCGAGTTACGACCACTCTCTCTCCAGAGCACCCCGGTGTAGGGCCTTTGCCTTTGGCCAAGAGACGCAGAAACACACAATCAGAATCCAGGTTTTAGCCTCGGGTCCTTTCTTCCGTGTCCTCTCTGAAATTTTCACCCATGTCCCAAAGCTTGGGCGGGGCAGCTGAGCAAACGCAGAAGGTTGACGCAAAGCAAAGAGCAGTTTGCTCTGCTAGGATTCCTTCTGCAAAAAATCAAGAGACTCTGTGGAATAACACAGGGCTATTTTAGCTTTCTACTCAAGTACTGCTGGTGGTGCAAGTTAATTCCCCTACAGTTAGAACGTCTTCTAAATGCATTAGGGTGTATTTAGTTAAATAGCAAGGAACTCAGGCACACGCTGGATCCCTCTAATCCGCCTGCCACCGGCAGGGTTCAGATTTGTGGTTGAGGTTACAGCTCCCTCCCTGCAGTTGACTGGGAGTGTGTAAGAGCGGGAGAAGTGGAAAGGCATTTTTAAACACACAATTGGATTCCCCCCCTGATGGGTCTTACATAACCTGTGTTTGTGGAAGCTAAGCTGGTGTAGGGACACAGCATGGTCCTAGACTAATGAGCCATTCACAGACTGGGGTGGTAATAGACAGGCTAAGATATAGATATAGATATAGATATAGATATAGATATAGATATAGATA